>NC_046658.1:165067780-165071811 GCF_010883055.1 Belonocnema kinseyi | reverse complement strand
AGTTATATGATTCTTCTTTTAAAAATCCACCCTGAAGATTCGTTTGTTTCGTTTTTTAATAAAAGTAACAAATAATATCATTTGACACATTTTTTAACATACTACACATTGGCGGTTCAAAGAAAGTATGTTAATCGCCAAAATATTAATTTGGAAAAAAGACAATCGATAATTATATTTGATACTATTATTTTCGTATAAAATTTTTCTGAAAAAGCAGAATCCAAAATCAATGAGGAATTGAGTTCTAAAAGTAAATTTTCACTATTTCAATGATTTTTGGTGGATATTGAGGTCACGATACTGCACATAAAAATAATTATATCCGAAAGGCGAAGTAATGTTTTTAAAAAAGTCTGGTCTCAAAAAAAAATCATTCAACTCCCTAAATTAAAAAAATTTCGATAACCCTATAAGGCCTTGGCGAAAGACAGAAAACAATAAGCCTTGAGAAGCCTAATGCGATGAAATTGGAATGTTTGGATTTAATTTGGATCCGACTTCTGATTACAAAAAAGATTAGATTTCAGTTTACAATTTTTTAATGATACACAGTCTCTAGTGAATCGAAATGTGCGACAACTTCAGTAAAAACATGCTGGGAAATAGGACGATCAATTTCTACTTTATATTCCTTAATTTCATCCGGAGTCATATTATCAACTGCGTTGCTTACCATATTTATTTTTATTCTGCAAAGATTTTTCTGGGTTCTGTATATTCCACGATGAATCACAATATGCTCCAATATTGAAAAAACTTCACCACTATGTGTTGATAATACAATATGTTCTCGGGTAGGCACCGGCACAAATTTACCATATCCTACTAGCACTTGAATTCGTTTTTCGACAGGAAAGACGCACCTTCGAAATTCAAATAGCCGCTTTAGACTTGTCTAGGGAATTAGCCGAAGATACCCAAGTTGTCTAAGTGCATATCCAAGTACTTGCACCGAAGGAGGCTTGCCAGGAGGAAACATGGACCTGGCACGAAGAGCAGGCTGCTGATAAGAAGCCCGGTTAGGTGAATTCTCGCTACAAGAAGAACCAGGATTAAGTTCGCTATTAGGATTCCATTCGGACCGTAGTGAGTTATTGTTTGTAATATTTTTTATGAAAGTATGTGGAAAGATTGGGTGCTTTTCGCCTGTTGGACAATCCCTTATTTCATCCGAAGTCATATTTTCAACAGCACCACTTACCATATTTATTTTAACTCTGGAATGATGTTTATCTGACTTATATATTCCACGAAGATGATATGTCACCGTCAGATGCTGATAATTCAATATGTTCTCGAGTTGGCACGGGCACATATGTATTGTGCACACGTCAGGATAAAGGTAATTTAAAGGTAAACTTTGTTGATTTGAGAGATGTCGTCTTTTTAAGCTCAGATTCTAAAAGAGCGGGGAATTTTCCGTTCAGACATGGCCTACCCATGGTTCCCTGTGAACTATAGAGTTCACATGAAGGTCAAAAACATTCTTTAGAACTTCTGAACCTGGTCGCTTATCGTGGTTTGCTCATATCGGGGTAATGATCCTTGCAAAATACGTTTTGCGGTATTCTGATAACTAATCTGTAGCCCCTATGACCCCTACACGTCATGATTTCGATTATTTAAAGATGAACTTCCTTGATTTGAGAGATATCATATTTTTAAGCTCAGATTCTGAAAGAGCGAGAAATTCTAGGTCCGGATTTATTTTTACACCCGGATCCCAGTTACCTCTAGAGGTCATATGAAGGTCATATATACGTCATAATGAACAAAATAAATGTACGAGCAATGCGTTCGGTTACTCGTTATTCTTGTAACCAGCATCTTTATTTTCTAGAAATTTTTGTTGAACTTCTCTGACTTTATGTACAGGGATAAGACTTTCCTGTATAATATTCACCGTACCTGGTGTTAAAGTTTGTCTAAAAGGCCAGTCTTTTTTCATATAATGTTACTTTCGGTTTGGACTGTCTCATTCACAAATAAAACATAGATGTTTTTTGAATCCACTTAGTTGGTCTGATAAGATACTCGTTATTTTCAAATCTCCAATCAACTGTTAGCCATGAAAATTATAATTCAATTTCTGGATTAGTAAATAAAAATTATTGCATTCTTCTTTTAACACAACAGAATTACCGACTATTAAAGGAGCATATATGTTGCCATTATGGAGCAAAACAGGTTTTAAAGTTCTTGACAAAGAGTCACATAATAAACAGATGCATAAGATGTAAGAGATTTGTTTTCACGGTTGTACCCAGATGTATTAGTTAATCAGAAATAGCAATCCGTGTTATGATGTGTCCGATTTTGCTAAATCATTGGTGAGAACCATCTTGTTTTTTTGTATTGTAAAGTTGCAATCTTCATTTTACGCATATAATTTTCAGCTAAGTTAACCACCATTGTCTAGCTGCGGTAGCAATGATGACGATTGCGGACCCGCTTGCTCACTTTGACCAATAGCCGGTACTGGGGTTCCAAATCCCTGCATCGAACAGTTTTTTTTTGTGCGTGCCATGAAAGATTCACGCCTTCACATAGAGAATTTATAGAAAAAATTGAAGGTAAATCTTATAGCAGCTAAATTTGTAGGAACTAACCTTTTTTTGTTCGCACAAAATTCGACATGACCGTCTTGAAAATTGCAAGTGACGAGCTTCCATATCTGCAGTGAAGTTAGCTGACGGGTCATAAAATAGACAAATCGGATCAGTCGTACCGAATTGTAAACGCTGTCAAAATTGCTTACAGGTATAAGTAAATGTGAAAAAATACCCAGGTATCAGGGTCCTAACTTACTGCACGCTCGATTACAGGAAAATTGGGCCGGAATTGCAGCAGTTCCTGAAATTGTATGTAGATGTAATTATGGATGTCATTTAAAGATCAATGTTGATCTTTAAATCAACTTGATCCTGACGTGTAGGAGTCATAGGGGCTACGGATTCGTGATCAACCTACTCAAAAACGTATTTTGTAAAGTTCTTGGTCTCGATATGAACGAAACATGATACGCTACTAGGTTTAGAAGTTCTGAAGAATGTTTTTGACCTTCACGTGATCTCTAGAGGCCACTGTGACCTGTGGGTAAAACATATCCAAACGTAAAATGTTTTGCTATTCCAGAATCGGCGTTAAAAAAGATGATATCTCTCAAATCAATGAAGTTAATCTTCAAATGACCTTGATTCTGACGATTAAGGGTGATAGGGGCCACGGATTCGTGATCAGCACACCCGAAAACATATAGTCCACATCGTTTTGGTCGAAGGGCTTCTAAATTTCGTTTTGTGGGCTTGTGTTATTGAATAAACTTCATGTTAGCATAAAATTCCTTAGTTAAACAGGAATTAATTCAGGGACGCATTTTGTGAACATATTGAAATATTGCCGAGTAGAAGACACTGTAACCTTTCAGGTAAAACAGATAAGCCTAATGACACACTCAAAGAAAAAGAGCGTGAATTCTTCAAATGGGTTAGTAAAATTGTATTATATTGAATTGCACGAAAGAATTGGCTTTATTTACAGAAAAAAGTTTGAGGAAATCACTCACATAATAAACTCTGCTACATAAGATAAAATATTGTAGGGGGTTGTGCCGCCGCCCCGCGCTATTCATTTCGTGAATTGCATGAACTCCACGAATACCTTGAATTTCATGAATCCGTTAAATTCCCCCAATTTTTCTTCCCAGCTTTCCAATTTCACCACCTCTACTTCATTCTCCTTTCTCCTCTCTATCCTTACTTTCCCTACCTTGCCTTTAAACATTCATACGCTCTCCCACTTTCTCTTCTATCATGCTCTCCACTTTATCCCAAATACCTTGCTTCTCATCCTCCCCCTGTCCACTGCTTCCATTCCAGACCTGCCCTTCACCTTCTGCAGCCATTTTTCCGCCCTTTCCTTCCACACCCAAATATCTTCTTCCATCTCCCCTCAGCTCTTTTACTTCCTTTCCCCATCTCTCATCTCTTACCTTCAGGTCCTCCCTCATACTATCCATCTGCTACATA
>NC_046658.1:165064719-165067680 GCF_010883055.1 Belonocnema kinseyi | reverse complement strand
GGGGGGGGGGGCTACGCGTTCGTACGCTTTTTTTAAAGAAACTCTCTAACGCGCTTTTCTCCAGACTCACGTTTTTCCCCTTTTCCTCTTTAAGAGATCCTCCTTCTCACTTGCACTGGACGCTCTCTCCCTTGCCTGATCGCTTTTTCCACTCCGATTCTTCCCCCTCCCTGACGCGCCACTTGACACCGGGCCACGCACAACTGCCTGCCGTGTCCCTCCGGAAATTTCCTCCCCGTCTACTTCACTACCAGAACTGTCAGTACTCTCGCTGCCCACCTCCCGCTCGTCCGTCGGTGACTGTAACATATCCATACACAAAAGTACTCACTGCCGCCCACAGATGTCTCTTTAGGCTAATGCCGCTTACCGCCCTTAAAATTTCAGTTTCTTTGACCTATTTCACCTCTCACATCCCCTTTAGACACCCTTTTCTCACCGCTAACTTCCCCCATCATTGCAAGAACCTTTCTTGCCCGTCATTAAGGCCCAAAAACCTAAACACAAAACTACCCCGCTCCCTTGCAAACCTAACCTCACTTTGCCTATTTAGCCAAATCCCACCCCAAGCTACAATGCAGATTAATTTCTATCTTCTATATTCTTATTTTGACTGTTTTTCTTATAAATTATGTATTTCAAATTTAGATGAACAATTTGTTTCAAAAATAGTTTATTCTCTTAACAATCTCTAAATTTTTGTTAAAATTCTATTTAATTTTGCTAAGCTTCGTGTCGAATAATTACAAAGTTTAACAACAATTTTACTAGGTCATGCTAAAAGTTTTCATCGAAGGGTGAAAAATGTATCTTTAAGACACCGTTAGGCATAGAATTGCACAGACTTTCCAACTGGTTTAAAGTCAGAAGTATTCAAAAGTAAAACTGGCACTAAATACTAATTTGACTGTGATTGAGTTTGAATTATTTATAAAATACTTCTAAACTTCTTTTATTTTTGACCTGTTTCTCCTGAGTATACCCCAGAGACATGCCAACTTACGGCTTTAGGATTTTTCTTCTGAGATAATTATATCACTTGAGATGGAAGCTTCTAATGTGTCCCCTAAGGGTTTACATTTTTCTTACACCTTCTCTATTCCTTTGCACACCCTCCACACACTTACTTTTATCTTTTGCTCTTATCGGACTCACTGATTGAAAAGGAACAGTTTTAACTTCGGTTTCTGTCAGGGTTGTCTGTCAGTACAACTTTTCAACTTCATTTTAAATTGAATAGTCACTGTTGGCTAATGGTTGTGACGTTATTCATAAAAAATTCTGTTTAGAAATACAAAAAAAAACCTTCTCCGGCCAAACTTTACAATATACTTTCTTACTTTGAGTTATTAAAAATTGTAATGATTGAATCAATTTTTAATGACGAACTAGTTATTTTGTGATATTTTCTCATTTATATGTTAAACAAATATTTTACTAATTTAAATAGTGTAATATAGCTAAATAGAATCATTTATAGATTAAATAAACTCCTGAGTATTCTTTAATAACAATAGCGATAAACGGTTTTCCTTCGACTAAGTTTTTCTCGGAGATGGATGCTTCTTTTAGGATGCTTGTTTCACGGCTCGATAAAGCCTTACATGATCTCGAACAGTTTTTGAATTCTTATGTTTAAAATTAATTGCGTGAAAGTTAGACCTAATAGTTTTTAAGATCTACTATATCTTGCTGGCAAAAAGAAGTAATTGAATAACCAAAAGTTTACTTTGAAAACGAGTAATCAATAATATTATTAAAATTATATTTATTTCTACAATTTTTTATGTTACATATTGATACATAATAATCCTTTTTGGACTACATGAACTACTGCCATCTGCATTGACATAATATTGTAAACGATATTAATTCAAAACTCATTTACGCATTTAAATTGTAAATTAAATAGAAAATTTATCTAAGAAAATAGAATTCCAAAACCAATAATAATTACATTCTAAAATATATTTTGCATTATGTTATTTCACTTCGCCCACAAATTATACTCAAGACAAGTTCTGTACTGAATTAACTATACAGATTCTGCAGTGAATCGGTATTTGCAACAACTTCCATAAAAAGATGCGGAAAAATTGGGCGATCTATGCCGACTTGACATTCCTTAATTTCTTCTGCTGTTAAATTATTAATTGCGCCGCTCATCATGTTTAATTTTACTCTAGAACGGAATTTCCCTTTACTATATATTCCACGAAGAATTCCACTATACTCTAATATTGCAAAAACATCACCATTGGCTGTTGATAATACAATATATTCTCGGGTTGGCACGGGCACATAGATATTACGTTTTAATTCCAATCGAACTGGTTTATCGGTAGAAATAACGTATCTTCGAAATTCAAATCGCCGGCTCTGATTATTCTGGGGAATAAGCCGAATATATCCGAGTTGTCCGAGTGCATATCCAAGTACCCGATCAGTAGGAGCACTGCCAGGAGGAGACTTGGACCTGCCATGAAGAGGAGGCTCTTCACGAGAAATAAAGTCAGGTGAACTTTTTCTGCCAGAAGAAGAAGAAACAGGATTACGTGCGCTGTTAGGATTTAATTCGGACTGTAGCGAATCGTAATTTTCAAAAACTTTAATGAAATTAAATTTTGAATAACGTATCTTCGAAATTCGATTCGAAGGCTTTGATTTGTGCGGGGAATAAGGCGAATATATCCAAGTTGTTCCCATGTATATCCCAGAATTTCATGAAAAGGAGGCCTGTCCTGAGGTGACCTAGACCTAGCACGAAAAGCAGGCTCCTCAGGAATAGAATTCCGGTCAGGTGAATGTTGTCTGGCAAAAGAAGAACCAGGATTACGTTTACTATTAGGATTCCTGGCGAACTGTAAACTTAATTCTGAAAGAAGAAATAGATGATTAATTTTTTGGCAGTGAAACCGGTACTGGAAAAAACACAACTAAAACTCATGGGAAATGTCAGGG
>NC_046658.1:165060437-165064619 GCF_010883055.1 Belonocnema kinseyi | reverse complement strand
TATCCATAAATTGCCTGAGAGGTGGACAAAATGTGTAGCCAGCGAGGGCGCATACTTTGAATAAAATATTTGTTATCATTCTCTTGAAATGAATGTGTTTTTGTCTTGAAAAAATACCGGTTTCATATGTATACACCTGGATATAGAAAATAGACGTTTGATGTAAAATATTTAAAGGTTTGAACAACATTATAATTTAAATTATAACGGTCTCAACAAGAGTCTCAGGTTCGACCGAAAGAACAGCTCGAACTCCAAAAATGCAAGATTTGACGATACAAGCTCCTAAGATACGAGCGCTTTACAGCTATGGGCGTCTGGACTTCTAAGCACTAAGCAGAATTTTTTCCTCTCTCATCCTGCCCTATTTAAGGTTCAGGCGTACGCAACCGCGCACTGCCTTGAATTTGGTATGCGGATGCGTGGAATTGGCTTGTGTATGTTCTCACGCATTACCCCCTAAATCTGAACGTCGCCTCGCAGAAGTGGGAGTCCCTTTTAAGCTCGTGCCTTCAAAGTTACAGTGTCCCGAACTTCTCTTACCATCGACGTTCAAGTGTAATAGATAGTTACTTTTTCAAAAGCAGCCCATCATGAAACGTCTAAAATAGTGAGAATTCAATGTTTTTAAGAAATTTCTTCCCTTTCCACTCTTACTCGTTTTTTGGTTCAAATGTAAACTGAAGCGATAGAATACCATAAGAAAGTCCAACTATCTTTCATTAAAAATGAAATCTTCTTATTTCAAAATTCACCTTCGCTGGTTCATAATTCAACTGATTCCTGAAAAATGTATCTTTTTTGTTAAATAGTTTAACTATTTAGTTAAAAATTAAACTGTTTCAGGTGTAATTATTATCTGAAAGTTTGACTATTTTATAGAAAATATGACTTTTTAGATTGAAAATTTAACCACTTGATTACAATTCTTATTATTTGGTTAACAATTTGCTCTTTTTTGCTTTAAAATTTGTATTTCTGTAAAAAAAAATATTATCACATTTCGTGGGAGATTTTGCTTCTTTAATCTACAGTTTAAATTTTTCAATTAAGCCTGTGGAAAATTAATTAATACACTTCTTTAGGTTTATCTATCTTGTCAAAAATTCATCTTTATTGGTTGTAAATGATCTTGATTTTTCAATTCAATACTTCTGCGTGATAATTCTACTGTCTTCTAGTAAATTGGTCTGTCTAGGTGAAAAATTAAGTGATATGAAGTGCCATTTTTCAAGGTGATAGGTATATAATGGTCATATATCTCTCTGTCATTAACAATTAATACACCCTATATAAATAATGGATATTACATATAGTATTGCACATCCTCATATTCGCAAAAGAGATGAAAACCTGTTCGGGTTTATGGTTCAACTATTCTATAGAATGTTTGCATTTTCGGATAGAAAATATCGCATTATAGATGAATATTTCTCTTTTTGTTGAAAATTTCCATTTTGTTTAAAATTTAATTATTATACTAAAAAGTGAACTCTTCTTGAAAATCGAACTATGTTGTTGATTTTAATATAATGGCTACTTCATGCCTATAATCTAACAATAAAAACTTCAGACTTGCTCCACAAAAATGAAAAAAGCAGAACTCATGCATCTGTAACATCAAATATAATAAGATCATAAATATATAATATTATTATATTCACCACAAGAGATGAGGATTACAGCCAAAGTGAAGAGAAAAGTATGAACCATCCTTATTTTCTTAAAGTTGAAGAAAATCTTATTAATGCTTCCGTGAGTAATTTTGTTAACTAATCTAACTGACAAATGTTCTATTGCACCATTAGAATACAACTCTTGGCATTTGTGGTAGTTATCTTTCAGATTTGTGAGATAAAGACATTATAGATGGAAAGGTTGTCCTTCTAAGAGAATTATATCATGTTGTATTTTTATTATCATCATCATAATTATGGCATTCTCTTCCTATACAGAAAGTCTTGAGCAAACTCGTAATCAAATTAGGTCTTGGTCTTATCAAGTCTCAGCATTATCTTACTCATTCATTAAAAAAATATTGTTGTTACTTAAGTGTTCTATATCATCGTCTTCTGGGAACGCAACCTTTAAATAAATTAAGAGAAATTCCCTTTTGCGGCTAATATATGCAGCATTAGATAAAATATCTACAAAAAAATTGTTCATCCTGAAATTTTAAACAAACAAATAATTACGTTTTCCTGCAAAACTATACGGGATACGAAGAAATGCTATCTATCGTAATGATTCATTCAAGAAATATTTACTTTGTTACAGACTATAATCGTAAAAGAGTCATCCTCTTGACTTTTTAAATTGGCCATGAGCTAACGCCCTATTTTTTGGTATCGGCAGTAATTTTTTTCCTACGTAAAAATTATTTCGCTCAGAATAGATCGTAGTTTTTAGTTTCAAAATAATAACATTAAAACTGAACAAATTCAATTTTTTGAAAAACTAAATAAAGTACAAAAAAATGCAATAACAAAATAAAACGACTAAATTAGATCTGAAGATTTTTTTTCTGACTTTTTCAAAAGAAACCCACTTTTTGAAATTTCTTGAACGTCAACTATTTGGTTAGGAATTTAGTGTCTATTAGTTAAAAACTGAATTTCTTATCTAAAAATTTAATTAATCTATCTTTGGCTCAAAATTGAACATTTTTATTTGAATCTTTAACTTCTGAGTTTTTCGTTGAGAGTTCATCTTTTCCGGATAAAAATTTAAGTATTCAGTAGTACAATTAAAATATTTTAGTGAAAACTTATTTATAAGCTGAAGAATAATCTACTTTGTTTGAACTTTCTTTTTTCTTCAGAGTCAATTAGTTTAATTGTGAATAGATTTATGTAATTATGGGCTGAAAATTAACCGTATTTAGTTGGCAATGCAATAATTTGATTTAAAATGAATATATTCTGTAAATTTAACTTTTATTTTTAAAAAAATCTTTCTCTTTTCGGTCTACTGGAAATCTAACCACAGAATACTTAAAAATTTACCTCTCATTAGAATATTCCCAAAACTACCCTTCCACGTGAACATATGCAACAAACCACTTGCGGCGTATACGTGTACGTGGAATAGTAGTTTTTCAGGAAAATTATAAAGAGGGGGAAATTTTTAAGTGTCATGTAATTAATTTGAAATTCTAAATAATTTGGCATTGTTAAAGGTGGTTTTCCAACTTTTTAAACGTTTTTGATGACGAGGGCAGGGTTTGTATGACTTAGGGGTAGTTTTTGAGTAACGTATTATGTATTATCAAAGAGCAAAAAAAGAGAAAAAAATATCAACTAACAGTTTTTTCTATATTTGATTATTTTAAATGCTTTTTTTATACATATAAATGTTCTGCTGCATACGTTCACGTGGAAGAGTAGTTTTGAGGACATAGTAAAGAGGATGAAATTTTCAAGTGCCATGTGATTAATTTGAGGCCCTAAATCATGTTTACATTATTGAAGGTAGTTTTCCCATTTTGAAAACGTTTTTGATCACAGGGGGTAGTTGTGTAAGACTCAGGGGTAGTTTTTTGGGAAACCTAATATATGTCATCATAGAGCAAAAAAAAGCAAAAAAATCTCCACTTATCGTTTTTCGTATTATAATCATTTTTAGTGAGTTTTCGTAGGTGGCGGCGCTAAGTGGGCGGACCTAGTAATCATGACAAATACAATTCGTACTTTATTCTGCAATATCTGAAGAAGAAAACCTAGGTCGAGGTAGATATTATTATATTATCCACCTAGGTAGTAAAGTTGAACTTTATACAAGGATGCAGAGTTTGTCATCAGAGACGAAGGCCACGCCAATAAAACTGCGTTTGACTATGAAACAACTTTACTACCGTAATTTATACAAAACTTTATTCGAAATAGGAAGAAGAGGTGAGAATTTATTTACCCAAGAAGTGGAAGTGAAATAGCTGTTGACTGTACCTCTCTTTTATTTAACTTTCCTTTTACTTCTAGCTCACTTCTTCCACTTTCCTGTCAATTAACGTGCCGCTCGTCATGGTTCAATCAAGTACTTCATCGTCGTGTGTTAAACAAAAATTACTATATTTTACTTTACACTTCCTGTATTAAATTATTAATACACAGTATCAAGGGAATCGTAATTTGCAACAACTTCCTTAAAAATATACGGCATGATAGGGCGACCTCTGTCTACTTG
>NC_046658.1:165052493-165060337 GCF_010883055.1 Belonocnema kinseyi | reverse complement strand
CCTGCTAAATATTCCTAAAAATGTGGACTTATTGTCAAGGTCAAAAGTAAAACCGGCACTAAATCCAGCTTTCACTGTAATTGGGTTTTAATTATTGAAAAAATATATGAAAACTTTTTTTTAACTTTTTGACCTATTTGCGTTGAGTATGACCCTGACACTTTCCTTCACTTTCATTTCTCATCTATCTCATTTCCAATTTGCCGTTTTTCTAATTCCATTCTTTCTCATTCGCCCCTCTAGACACCTCCAAACCCTTCATCAACTCTTCCAACAATCCATCCACCCCTAGCATCTTCACTACATTCTGTTGCCAACTTCCCTTATCTTCCATTCCTCTCCTACACCCTTTGCATACATGCTCCCATGTTTCCTCCTCCCATTCACATATTCTGCACTTTCTGTTCTCTTCCTGTTCCCAATACATAACCTCCCTTACATCGTTTTGTAATCGAAATCTTGCTATTTTGGTCCACCTTCACTCACATCATCCCTTTTATAAATACTTTGGTACACCTTTCTTGAGTATCACCTTATACCACTCATTATATTTTGATTCCTCATTCATTTCCCATCTTTCCAATAATGGTCTTTCCCTGCCCCGGTCTCAAATTCTTCATGGGTTACTTCATTTTCCTCTTCTATATCTCTTTCACTAAAACCTCCCTCTTTCCTTCTTTCCATCTTGTAAGTTCTACTGTTTTCCTTCTACTGTTTCCCTTCTCCTTTTTTCTACCTGCTTGAAACACTTTTTCAATAACACCCCTCCCTTTGCCTACTTTAACTTCGTCTCAATTTGCCTTGCCCTCTTACCCTCTATATTACTAAATTTATCCCTTTGCGCTTATTCTCTCATCATATTTCTCGGTGCCCTTTAGTCTACTCCTAGCCTCTTCTTTATATACCTTTCTTATAAACTCTGAATCTCTTTACTTTCTTTTCATCGCCATATCTCTGTTTTATAAGCTAATACCGGTCATACAAGCAAATCAAATAACCACATTATCCTTCTCCAATCTTTCTTGAACCTTCTTTTCCCTATTCGTCATACGTGATTCATTATTCCTGCTGCCTTTTTATCCTTTCTCTTACGTGAGCTCAATGATCTCCATTCGTTTAGAAGGTATATTAAAAATATTTAAATTCCTTCACTAGTTTCAAATTTACTGCCTTCTATCTTCCAACCCATTATTTCTTTCTTCTCCCTCTTTTTCTAAACCTTATTAGCTTTGTCTTTTCTGCATTTAAATTCAAACTTTTCTAATATAAGTATGTCTTCAATCCAGTAATTAGGCCCTTCAAAACTCGACAAAACAGTTACATATATTTTATATAATGTTGGTATCAGCGTCACACACCTATAATCTTTAACCTCCTCCCCTTTGACACCTTGGTAAGAGGAAATAAGGATTGCTTCTAAAAGATAAACTCAATAATTATACAATACCATTTCGAATGTAAAAAGAAGTTTTATCTTGAAATCGGTTGTTTGAAAATTTAACGGCGATGCTAAAACTCTATTTTACTGGTTGAAGATTGAACTATTTTCTTTACAAAAATATTTTATATGGCCGCATTATTTTTGTCTTAATTTTTTAAAAGTTGTTCTACCAACTTCAAGCCCTAAAAGAACATATGGGTCGTTTACGAACTAGTCAAATTTTCTTGCTCAAGTATCTCCGAAACCCAAAGATGGTGGGGTTTGCCCCCCTCCCTTCTTGAAAAAGCTTTTTGTTAGTGCAAAATGAACTGCAAAGGGACGCTTTAATTGCTCATTTTGTTTCCGCGGAAAAAATATTTCAAATTAAGGTTTTGCCATGAATGGCCCACCTGTGTAACGCGTTTCTGTGACGAAGGGTTGATTGTTTCAAATTTTTGCAGCCAACTTCAACCCCCTAAAACTACCTCCTGTGTGCCAAACACTATGGAGAGAATAGCAAAATCATTCACAGGCACCGACATTATTCAAAAGCAGTTTTATATGGACCCATTATTTTCGTTTTAATTTTTGCTAATTTCTGCAACAAACTTTTACCCCTAAAAGCTAACCCCTATGCGGCAAATACTATGGCGGAGCCAGCAAAACGTTTCCCTGACCCCGATATTATCCACAACCAAATTCAAATGAGTGCATTATTTTCGCCTTGAAATGTTCAAATTTGTGCAAACACCTTGAAACCCTAAAAACTAACGCCTGTGCGAAAAACCTTCTGGCTGGTCAAGCTAAACGTTTCGCTGGCCCCGACACTTTTCAGAATCAACTGCATATGGGCGCATTATTTTCGTCTTAATTTATTCAAATTTTGTTCAACCAACTAAAACCCCTAAGAACTACCTCTTTTTCATCAAACAGGGGGTAGCTTTTAGGGGTTTAATTTGGATCCAGAAATTTAGGAAAATTTAGAAGAACATAATCCACCCATATAAAGTTGATTTTAAATAACGTCGGGGCCACCGGAACGCTTCGCTGGACCGTCCATGCTGTTTTTGCACAGGTGGAAAGAAAATAATGCTTCCATATAAAGCCGGTAGCGAAATTTTAGACGAAGAACCAATCATTTGTATAAAAATTACATCTAAAAAATGTCATTAGACATATTTACCATGTCGGTCTCACAAAGAAATAAATATATACCTGTTGCTCTGAATATCTCAAAGATACAAGCTTCTAAAATTCGAGCGCTTCACAGATACGAGCGCCCGTACATTAAAGGAGCGGGCCGAATTTTTTTGCCACTTACCCTGCCCTTTTTGCGAATCCAGCGCGCGCAACAGCGCACTGCCTTGGATTCGACGGCGCGTATAAAAACGTATCTATTAGTGACAGAAAATCTTTGAGAATATTTACTGAATCAGAAAAGGCAACATAAAATTTTTAGTTACAAATGTATGTAGTTAGAAAGGAAAACTCTATCGCAAGATTCTGTTAACTTTCAGATTACAATGACATAAATAATGTTACAATATTACTTTAGGCTCCTATAGGCAGTAAAAAAAATTTTTTCTCCTAATTTTCCTTAAATTATGTTTCTACTATACATTGTCGGTATAAGCAAGTATTTCAATCGCCCAAATATAACTTTCAATACAAAAATTCAATAATAATATTATATTTATCACATTAAATCCTATAATTTTTATATTAAAAAATATAACTTTCTGTCAATAATGGAGAAAAAAATCAACATTTGATTGATATTTGCATTTCAAATAATATATTCAACAATTACAAAATGAAAGTAGCTTGCACATATAAATCCTTAACGAGATAAAAAAAATGATTAAAAAACTAAATCTATATGCAATTCACATTTGCGATCTTAAAGTGATTTGGAATTATGTTATTTAACCCTTAAAGGTCCCCTTTCTTTAATATCACGTTGAGGTCCTCATAGGGACGTTGAAGACCCCAGCCGTAATTTTGTATTGCGTAGAAGCTTTTCAATAATTTGGCGTTAAATTTTGTTGCACATTCCCTTAAGATCCTTGTTCTGAGATAATTTCACTTGTAGAATGATGTTTTTTAGTCTTAAGACATTGATAAAAACAATTAATATCTGAAAATTAACGAACTTCTTTGAATTATATAAATTTATATATATTGGTTTACAGTGTTTGTATTTAATCAATGATATACAATCTGCAAGAAATCGTAATTTGCAACAATTTCAATGAAAAGATGTGGAAATATTGGATGATTTGTGCCTACTAGACATTCCTTAATTTCATCTGGGTCATATTATAGACTCTACCGCTTATCATATTCCTTTTTATTCTCCGATTATTTCTATCTGCTTTATATATTCCAAAAAGAATCCCAGTATACTCCAATATTGCAAAAATTTCACCATCGGATGTTGATAGAACAATATGCTCTCGAGTTGACACCGGCACAAATTAAAAATTTCCTGCAAGCAATTCAAGTCGTTGGTCGACAGGAAAGACAAATCTTCGGAATTCGAATTGCCGCTTCGGATTTGCCTGGGAAATTAGCCGAACATATCCAAGTTGTCCTAGTGCATATGCATGTACTAAATCAGAAGGAGGTCTGCCAGGAGGAGACATGGACCTGGCATGAAAAAGCGGCACAGCAGAAGAAGTCCGGTTAGGAGAATGTGGTCCGCCAGAAGAAGATCAATCAGGATTACGTACCCTACTATGATTCCATTCGAGCTGTAGTGTATCGTAATTTGCAACAACTTTATTGTAGTTTTGTGGAAAGGTTGGATGATTTGCACCAACCGGACAACTTATTATTTCAACTCGGTTCATATTCTCCACTGCGCTATTTATCATATTCACTTTCACTCTTGAATGATTATTATTCGTCCTATATATTCCACGAAACCAGGAAAAGCAGCAGGAAAAACCTATCTTCGAAATTCGAATGCTCTAGCGGCTGGAGACCTAGACCTGGCATGTCGAACAGTCTCCTCAGAATGAACCAAGTCAGATAAATTTTGTCTAGGAGAAGAACAACAACCAAGATTACGTTTGCTATTAGGATTCTGCTTGGACTTTGAACTTAATCCTGCGAAAAAATACAGAGGATTAATTTTTTATCAGTGTGTGCTATACTGCCAACAACAAAAAGTCCTTTAGCTATCGGCAAAAAAGTTATCTGAAGGTAGCTGTAAAAACATATTTCAGATTTAGAGCCTTGACTGCTTGCGCGAAAAAAACAGATAAATAAGGCATTATTTGTTTAAATTACAATAATTTCTTATCACAAAATAGCTGCCATCCACGTGCTTTTCATGCGTTAAAAGCATACATGTTGAAATTTCGAAAAATTTCGTTAAAATCATCGGAAAATGTACTAAGAACTTCGCAGTAAACTTTGGTTAATGGGCAAGAGAGCATTCCTTTTTGACAATTGCAGAAATTAAATATTGAAAAAGTACTAATCATGGACCAGTAGACAAATAAATATTAACATCTAGATTATTTACCACATTATTTACCAAACAAATTATTTGAAAAAATAGATGATATTCTTACCCAAAGCCACGAATTTTAAAATACATGTTAAAATGAATTTTTAACTTAAAGATTCAATAAGCGGGCTTTTAATAAAATTTTTGATTTTTTTTCAGAAAGATCTAAATTTTTAAACTAAAGAGATGAATCTTTAACAAAACTGTTAATTTTCGCCCAACTAGTATAATTTTTCACCTAATTGTTTAGTTTCCAAAAGGAAGTTTATTTTCTGCCAAATAGTTAAACTTACATATGGAAATGATTTAATTTTGAATCATATACTTGAATTGTTTATCAAAATAGTTGAATTTTCAAAAAAATATTTAAATTTTAATAGGCAGTTCTTTCAAAATGTGTTAATTTTTTTAACGAGTTGTCAAATTTTTTACTGAATTGGGGAATTTTAAAGACAAAAAGGCGATTTTTGCAGAAAAAAGTTAAAATTTCTACCAAAATGTTTATTTTTTAACAAATACTTAAATTTATTAAACTGAAATATGGGTTTCATAAAGAAGAATTGATTTTTTAAACTAACTTTTTAAATATTTTACTCAATTTATGAATTTTGAACTAAATAGTTGAACTTATGACATAGAAGAATAGGATTTTACCAAAAAATAAAATAGCTAAATTTTTAGTAAAAAGTTAATTTTTTAAATATTTTTTTCATAAGTTGAAGTTTTAACCGTGAAAATGATCTTTTTTACCAAAAAAGTTGAAATGTCAGCAAAATACGAGTATTTGTAACCAAAAAGTTGAGTTTTTACACAAAAAAATGAAATCCCTTCCAAAAGACATAAATTTTACAACAAAAAAAGATATAATTTCATGTGATGAAATTTTACACCACAACTTTTTAAATCACCAAACAGAATAATTTAAAAGAGTTGTATTTTTAACTTCAAAAAATGTTGTTTTTTTTTAACAACCAGATAAAATTTCTACCAGAAAAGATTAACTTTCGAATTGAAAATTCATTATTTGTGATAGAAAAGTCATACTTTTTGGTTAAAAATTGAATTGTTTGCCTTTATTTATTTAAAACGTGAATTACATTCAGCTGCAATATCGACTTTTATAGTTTCCACTGCAAATCAATCATTTATGTTAGAATCTTTCTCTTGCAGGTTGAAAATTCATCTTTTTAGTTCAAAATGAACTTCTTTGTTGAGAATTCATCTTTTCGGATTGAAAATTTAGCTGTTTTGGAGAAGCATAAACTGACTTTTTAATTTAGCAATTTAGCAGAAAATAAAACAAGTTTCTCAAACATAACCTGCGTTGTGAAAATTCATATTTTGTGTTAAAAATACGGATATTTTTTTAATATTGAAGAAAATATTCTCTCTTGCTGATTTGTTTCGAACGTTTCATAAAATTTAATTTAAGTCTTCATGGCTAATAGAGTACCGTTCCAATATGATATAAAATCAGCAATATTATTTAATTATGTGGACTTTTTTATATAAATTATGTATTTCAAATTCAGATGCACAATTTTATCAAATAGTTCATTCTCTGAACAATATCTACAGTTTTATTAAAAGTTTATTTAATTTTTGTAGACTTTGTGTCGAATAATTTCTAAATTTTTGCAACAGTTTTACTAGGTCCTAGCATCGACATTATTTAAAATTATTTTTTTATCTTAATTTGTTTAAATTAGTGCAACCACCTTCAACCCCTAAAAACCACCATCTGTGCAAAAACAGCATGGCCGGTCCAGCGAAGAGTTCCGGTGGCCCCGACGTTATATAAAATCAACTTTATATGGGTGGATTATGTTCTCCTTAATTTTCCTAAATTTGTGGATCCAAATTGAACCCCTAAAAGCTACCCCCTGTTTGATGAAAAAGAGGTAGTTCTTAGGGGTTGTAGTTGGTTGAACAAAATTTGAACAAATTAGGACGAAAATAATGCACCCATATGCAGTTGATTCTGAAAAGTGTCGGGGCCAGCAGAACGTTTAGCTTGACCAGCCAGAAGGTTTTTCGCACAGGCGTTCGTTTTTAGGGTTTCAGGGTGTTTGCACAAATTTGAACCTTTCAAGGCGAAAATAATACACCCATTTGAATTTGGTTGTGGATAATATCGGGGTCAGGGAAAAGTTTTGCTGGCTCCGCCATAGTGTTTGCCGCATAGGGGTTAGCTTTTAGGGGTAAAAGTTTGTTGCAGAAATGAAAGGAAAGAAGGAAAGGGGGAGGTTTTAGTGAAAGAGATAAAGAAGAGGAAAATGAAGTAAGCCATGAAGAATTTGAGACACGGGGCAGGGAAAGACAATTATTGGAAAGATGGGAAATGAATGGGGAATCAAAATATAATGAGTGGTATAAGGTGATACTCAAGAAAGGTGTAACAAAGTATTTATAAAAGGGATGATGTGAGTGAAGATGGACCAAAATAGGAAGATTTAGATTACAAAACGATGTGAGGGAGGGGATGTATTGGGAACAGGAAGAGAACAGAAAGTGCAGAATATGTGAATGGGAGGAGGAAACATGAGAGCATGTATGCAAAGGGTGTAGGAGAGGAATGGAAGATAAGTGAAGTTGGCAACAGAATGTAGTGAAGATGCTAGGGGTGGATGGATTGTTGGAAGAGTTGATGAAGGGTTTGGAGGTGTCTAGAGGGGCGAATAAGAAAGAATGGAATTAGAAAAACGGCAAATTGGAAATGAGATAGATGAGAAATGAAAGTGAAGGAAAGTGTCAGGGTCATACTCAACGCAAACAGGTCAAAAAGTTAAAAAAAGTTTCCAGATATTTTTCAATAATTAAAACCCAATTACAGTGAAAGCTGGATTTAGTGCCGGTTTTACTTTTGACCTTGACAATAAGTCCACATTTTTAGGAATATTTAGCAGG
>NC_046658.1:165035985-165052393 GCF_010883055.1 Belonocnema kinseyi | reverse complement strand
TTTTCAATAATTAAAACCCAATTACAGTGAAAGCTGGATTTAGTGCCGGTTTTACTTTTGACCTTGACAATAAGTCCACATTTTTAGGAATATTTAGCAGGGACTGAGAGCCAAATACGTGAAGAGCGGTAAATTTACTCCAAGCCAGCTCTTCTCCTGTTTATATTTTCTCAGCGTTACAAGCGACAATGCTTTATGCGAGTTTCGCCAGATTCGCGAGCTTCGCGAGAGCTGAGACTGAGTGATCGAGACTCCTCCGGGAAACTCAACGTTGCCAGATGCGAGCTTCTGTGTGAACGCACGAAAGCGGCAAAGCTCGCCGATCAGGACTGCAGGCAGAAATTATTTTGAGTTCATCACTAGCGAGCGCCTACTCGTATCATAGATATATTATTCGATATCTGAACCGTTCCCAAGATCTATAGGCTGCATTATAATGAGGAGGAGAAGAGTTTCTTTGTTCGGAGCAATCATATAGCAGAATATAAATTTGATTAGATGGCACGGTGTCACACGTCTATAGTAAAGTGCATCACATTATTTTTGGGCTTAACTTGAACTGTTGTTTTCAATTTTTATATTACATATGATCTGTAATTAATATATTTATATATTTTGTTGAAAATTCATATACGTTTTCGTAAATTAATCTCTAGTGGAAAATTATTTTATTCTTATTTTTAAATTATATTCTTAAGTGATTCCTAAATTTAGCCAGTAAAAATTTCATCTCCTTGTTTCTAAATGTAATTACTTTTCATTTAAAACTGAACATAAATATATATTTTTTATGCAAGAAACAATAATTGAAGACGAGATAGATGAAAACGTCATCTAAATTCTTTCAAATTCATAGTTATTTCTGTTCGAAATCAAACTATTCAGTTAAAAATCAATTTTTTTAGTGGAAATTTAAGTTTAAAATAGACTGATTTCATTAAAAAATGAACTATTTTTTGAAAATTATTTTTGTTTTCGTTTGAAATTCAATTATTTATTTTAAATTTCGATTTTTTGTTTCATTATTGAACTACTTGGCTAAAAATAAATCTATTGTTTAAAAAATTCATTTCTTTGTTAACTCAGAGTGTATGAAAAAAGGACTACGCTGTACGTTGTAAAATTCGCCAGGCTGGTAAAATTACCGCCTGCGCATAAATTTCTATTTAGTAATAAAAGTTTCTCCACTTCATATTAATTTTAGATTCGTTTGTATAATATTCCACATTTGTGTATATTTGACGATAAAGCTTTCTTTTTCGTGCTTTTGCTCAATTATCATGAGCGAAGCGTGCATTTTAGTTCGCCAACTTAATTGCTTACTTTTGGCGAAAGAATAAATGCAAGTGACCGATTTTTACTTGTTATATGATATGAATTTTGTGCGATATACACTTGCCTAATTTCAAATATTTTTTAAAAATGATAATAATGATTTAAGTGTTTAAGGTTAAGTTGATATTTTCTAGAAATTTTTGGGTTAAAAGTTAATTGTTTCAACGAAAAGTGATTGTTTTTAAACCGAAAATTACATTATTTCAGTTATTATATTCAGTCGAATAATTTTTTTCAAGAATCGCAAAATTCCAACGGTGCAATCAGAAAGGGTGACATATACAACATATATGATTTGTTATTATACGGAGGGTTGAAAACGAGGGTGTTCCGGGTGTTTTTCTCTTCTATATACCGTATAACTTTCTAAAGACGAGTCGGATTGGATTTTTTTTTGGCACACAGTTTGAGGGACCAAAAAGAAAGATCGAGTTCGTTAACCACTAATTTTTTATCAAAATTCAAAAAGTTAGTTCTTTTTAGAAATTTTTGATACCACTTTAATATTCGTTTCTTATTTTGCATTAAATTATATTCTTAGCTGCGCTCAAACATGTAACATTCCAATAAATTCAAATCATTATAATTCATAATATGCTTGGAACTTAAAACATACTTATTCTTATTGCATTGTTTTTATCTATTTTTAAGTTTTTAATTTTGTAGACCTCGTTTAATTGCACAATTTTTGTTGATCTATCTTTTTTCGTATTATTTTTAGTTTAAACTTTTTAAATTTTTATCTAAAATTTTATTAAAAATAACAACGACGACGCCGTACAGACAGCCACCAACGCAAAAACTTGTTTTTCTGACTTAAGGGGGCCTCAAAACCTGGAAATTTAATGAAATTCGCGAAAGTCAAAGATCTATTCTACTTTCTGTGGAAAATTGATTATTTTAGTTTAAAATTAACCTATTGCGATGAAAATTAACTTTTTTGTTTGTAAATCATATTTTTGCTTTAAAATTAAACTAATTTGGTAGAAAGTTCAAATGTTTGTTCAGAAGTGAAGGATATATTATTTAAAAATGAAAGTATTTGATAGAAAATTAATAAAAAATTTTTAAAGTATGAACGTTCTTTATTATTTCATGTCAGTACAAAGATACTGATAACTTGGAATAAAATGTAAAAAATAAAATTATTGTAGGAATAAATAACGAAAAGTTTCAAGAATTAATGATTAAAACACAAATATAGAGTACATTTTCTGAAAGTGGGACGATGGTCGTGGGGCTGAAGCGTGAGCTTTGGACCCACTCGGTCGGCTTGTGGGTTTCATTCCCGCCTCATACTCTGGAAGAGCATCGGTGGCTCATGCGGTGAACACTAGCCTAGCAAGGCTGTTTGTTCATGTCCGGAGAGTCGTGAGACCGGTACCTCTAGAGAAAAGGTTTTCTCTAAGTACTTAAAGCTGTTGCTTTTGGTAGTTCGGAATCCACCTTAAACTGTAGGTCCTCCTCCCACCACCAAGTAAGTGTGTGGGGGGCTTGTAAAGGAATAGGGAAGGAGGTGCAAGAAATTTGTAAACCCTTAGGGGACACATTAGAAGCTTCCATTCAGAGTACATTTTCTGCATTGAAATTTATCCAGCCCTAAATCAACCAAAACAAAAATTACACAAAACGCGATATTTCTTTATGCCATTTGGTTATGACAAACACGTTTTTCATAATATGTTAATATTATGCATGCCTATTTTCTCGGCAAAGCTCGCGAATCTCGCGGCGAGCTTCCTCATTGCAGAGGATTCGAACAGCGTCCAGTCTCGCTACGAGTTCTCTCGGCAGCCGAGAAGCGCGCCTTTTCTGCAATATTCATGTCAAGAATTGCGATCTTCAGGTCTGAGAGTTTCGCGTTATGCATTGCAAGGCTTCGAGGTTCACCCTGTTTCCCTTTCCTTCGCACAAGCAGAGTCCAGCGCCACAGCTGTTCAGAAATTTTTTAATTAGTAAACTAGTAAAATCGTATTGAGTTTTAGTCAAGGATCACGGCTCTTATCCGGTCTGCTGCTGGTCTCATTCATTGAGGCAGGAACGAATAGGTCACTCACAGAGGCGGTACTTGAGAGAACCTCTTATACATATGATTCTGTTGGTCTGTAATTTTTATTCAAAAATTATAGCGAAAATATATTTATCTTAATTTTTAATTATTTACAATTTTTTAAATCTAATATTGTCTCCATACTAACGCATAAAATTTTAAGTAAACAGTTTTTTTAAATTTTTAATAACTAGAATTTGAATTCGCAGTAGTATTCTATGGCAACTAGGGTTGCGCAGGCGTTTTTTGGTCCTCCAGGAACACCTAGAGACATACGTACCATTAGTCATCATGTGGTACCATTAGTTAGGTGCCTATGTGTTTTCCTATATGTGGCACCTATTAGGTGAAATAAATAGGATCCTATGTAAGATACTACATAGGGTCCTATGTAGGTTCCTATAAGGGATCGTATATAGGAACCAATATAGGAATTTTCAGTGACACAAATGTGTCTCTATAGCGACACATTTGTACAGCTTCATGCCAAGCCACAGTGGTTGTCAAAACTGTTACGTTGAATTATTTGTAAGTTTCGCGTGTTTTAAAATCAGGCTATTAAGCCTTGTCGTAATCCGGCAAGTATTAAATAAATGCTCCAAAAAAACTATGTTTGCGAAAAAATAGAATATCTTATAAATGAGTTTACGGAATGGACGACCTGTAAGCTTTCAAAAGTTTATAATTTATCATTTCCTAAAGAAAAATTCTCTATTTGCGACGAATGGGTATCCGATTTTCAAGAAGCTTTAAAAACTGTTCCAATGCCTAAAAAAAGATCCGTATGCTGACGATAGTGCCAAGAGAATATACGAGGCAAGATATGCGAGAATATGCGAGGCATCAGAATATTATTTGAGTGATCAAGTAGATTGTACCAGTCAGAGATCAAATAATAAGGATTTAATTTCTGTTAAAGAAAGTCAGGAAAGAATTTAAAAAGTAGAAAGGTATTGCATGCGAAATATTAGTAAAATATTAAACTTGTTTCGAGAAAAAAATCCGAACGTAAGAATTCAAAAGTTCAAATTTTACTCTGCGACCGAAATGGGTTCAAATTGATCGTTTGAAAGACGAAGGTCTTTGCATCTACTGCGCGATTTTTAGCTTTTAGTTATTGGATTAAAAACCCAGTAAAGGGATGAAGCGAATATCAAAGATAATCGGGATGAAATTTTGCCTAAAGCGCTGTGTTGTCTTGTAATCGAAGATTCTCGTCTTATAGATTGCAAAAAATGTCCAGGAGCTAGAGGCATTACGCTTCAATCTGTAAGACTTTTAGAGGAAACTGATTCAGATGATATTGTTTTTGCGATTTGGGAAAAAGGTGACTTAGAAAAGAAAGCCAACTCTATTGACAGTTTTGTTGAAGAGTTAGCTGCCTGGACAGAAAAGCGATTGTTCACAAATATGCAAACAAAAGTATTCAAAGAGAAGAAATCAAAGAGGAGAAAGATCGCGCTAAGAGTAATTTAAATTCTTTAACAATGCGGTCTGACTTTGCTAAGAATGGGAAGTTAATGGTAAAAGATGCATTTTAACTAATCATTAGAAAAAATAATCAGATATCGATATTTACTGATATTTTCTATCGAGGTGCTGAAACAGAAAGTTCTATAGTGGTTTTCGATGATAAGAAGCATGATTCTGTACAGGATTTATTGGCGATTGATCGCATTGTGCAGTTTTCGGAATATTCATATCCTGAGAACCTGAAATAGATTACAATAATAACAGGTGCAGCTGCAGCTCACTTAAAAAATTTCTATCAGTATCAAGTTTTAAGTAAATCATCTTGCAAGAATAAGTGGACCTTCTTAGCAAGTGGCCATGGAAAAGAACCATGTGATGGCGTCCTCGGCTTGGTAAAACACTTTGCAACTAATCATAACTCAAACAAGTAATATCTTATACAATCCATGGCTGATGCCGAATTCTTCGCCTGAAAAATGTAGATGTATACTGACACCAATAATATAATACTGCGTTCACCAGAGGAAGTTGCCAGTTTTCGAGAAGGATGAGAGAAAGACTAACAAAGCATTCCAGGAATTACTGACATTCAAAAAGCCAATACTTGGAAAGTAGAAGTTGGACAAAACAACGAAAGGAAAGTATACATGGCAAATACCTGCAGTCATCAATGAAAAGGAGTAACAGTGTACTGAAAGGGGATGAAGAAGAAAAATCTAAACAAATAGAACACTTGAAACTAATAAAGTAGGAATTAAAATTAATCAAAACAGAACAGCAAGAATGTTGTATTTTCTAGAAAAAAATGACTTCGGACAACACTTTTGCACACAAATTTATCTTGTTTATTATAAAAGGAAGGAAGTACAAAACATAAAACAGCACCACGTTCTGATATTCGCTTCGAGTGTCTTATTTTAATGCGTGCTTCGATCTCAGTCTCACTCATGAGAATCTCTATCAATACTTAAATCGACATTGACGCGTCATCTGTACTTTAATATTTGAATTTAACTTAAAATTGACATCTCTGAATTTTACTTAAACAAAAAATCATAAATTTATCAATTTTTCCATTTAAATGGTAAACGATCTAATACTTTTGAATTTTGAAGTGGATTCAAATGTTTTTATAGCGACAACTTTTGTAATTAACTTTAGAGTTATCTATACATCATGTTAAAAAAGTTCATTAAAAAGACGATTTCTATAAGAAGAAATAGTTTAGCGAGCATGAAAATCACAGGTGTTCTTCACCATATTACGATAAATCTACAATTTTTTTTTTTAATCGAGAATGGCCTTTTTGAGAAAGTGGACTTTTTGGTTTATTCGAAAAATATTTCTGAACACTTATGTAGCCCTAAGTTTGTAAACAAAAATTTCATCAAAAACAAAAAATATTTGTGTCGTATTTTGTCTTAGAAAACAATATATTGAGTTTAGGAAAAGGTAATTTAAGCTTTTTCATGGTTTTCAAAACGAATTAATTCATATAATTTTCCAACACTTATCAATGACGTATGTGCCAATTTGATCGCTAACTTTTTTCTATTTTTTCTGGTAAACCATGATTTCGTCTCTATAGAACTTCTGGGGTTTCTTGGCGAAAAACTAAACCAAGCGACTTTTAAACACTCTTTTAAAGCGAATTTTACAGAAATAAGAGAGCTCTGCAGAAACTGAAACAAATGATAGTCGGACGGGGTTAGATCCAAGCTACACGTTATCATGATCAGAAAAAGTGAGTTTGCTATTGCTCAATTCTGGCCGTTTTGTATTAGACTTTATTCATTGCATTAGTTGTTGACAGTAGAGAGTCGAATTAATTATTTGGCCAGGTACGGGTAGACTCACGTAAATAGTTTAAAACTGTATTCTGGTCGATGTTTAATTCCGTAGCAATGTCGCGAGATGAAATATGTCGTGGTTTAAAGTCAGCAGTAATTTTTAATAATTCCGAAACATCAAGGTCAACAGCTTTAATTACTAAGAGAACCTTTTCCTTCAGAGGCACCGGTCTCACGACTCTCCGGAGATAAAAGACTCCCTTGCTAGGCTAGTTTTCAGCTTGTAGGCCGCCGAGGCTCTTCCAGAGTGCGAGACGGGAATCGAACCCGCAAGCCGATGGAGTGGGTCCAAAGCACGCGGGTGACAGCTATTCTATCATTACAAAGTACCGACAGATTACTCTATTTCCGATGACGAAAAGAAGTTTTTATTAGAACCGGCATAAATAAACTGCCAAAAAGTTAATCCTCTATATTCTCTTGCAGAATTAAGTTCACAGTCAGACGGGAATCCTAATAGCAACTGTAATCCTGATCTTTCGTCTTCTACCAGGCAAAATTTATCTGACCGGACTCATCGCGAGGAGACTCCTCTGCATGGCAGGTCTACGGCCTCCAGCGGACAGGGCACTTTTTCCTAAAGTACTTGGATATTCACTCAGACAACTTGGATATTTTCGGGTTAACCCCCGCAAAAATGAGACCCTTCGTTTTAAATTCCGAAGATACGTTTTTTTGGTGACAAACAAATTAGAATGAGAGCAAAAATAAATTTGTGAATAAATTTGTAGGGCAATTGCAAAGCATTCAAGGGTGAAAAGAAATAAAATAAGTGGCTTAGTTAATAATATGTACCAAGTTAAAATGAGGGATTGCCTAGTAGAGAAAAGGTACCCAATTTTTCCACGTAGTTTTATCAAACTTGTTAAAAATTACGATTTATTACAGTCCGAATGGTGTCCCAATGTAGAGCATGATTCTTATGATTTTGGCAGACAACATTCTCCTGTTTGACTTTCTGCTCCGCGAAAGCCCCCTATTCGTGATTTGTCCAAGTGTACTCCTAGTAGACCTCCTCCTCTTGAAGTACTTGGATATTCAATTGCACAACTTGGATATACTCAGCTAATTCCCCGTGGAAATCAGAACCTTCGTTTGGAATTCCGAAGATACATTTTTTCTGCCGTTACACCGATTATATAACGAGTAGAACAGAATAGACATTTACTATTGTCAACCCGAGAACGTATTGTATTATCAGCATCCATTGATGACGTTTTTTCAATATTGGAGTATATCGGAGTTCTTCGTGGAATCTATAGGACGAATGTCAATTGTTCAAGAGTGAAGGTAAATATGATAAGTAGCGCATTGGACAATATGACCCCAGTTAAAATAAGGGTTTATCCAGTAGGCCAAAATCATCCAATATTTCTACATTGGTTCAATAAAGATGTTGCAAATTACGATTCACTACAACTCGAATGGAATCATAGTAGGATAGGTAATCCTTATTGTTCTTCAGATGACAGGCAACATTCTCCTAACCGGACGTCTTCTTCTGTGCCGCTTCTTCATGCTAGGTCCATGTCTCCTCCTAGCAGGCTTCCTTCTGATCTAGAGCTTGGATAAGCGCTTGGACATAATTGAATTTATATTCAGCTTTTGAGAATAATCTTTCACATCCTCGTCCTAATGAGAAGGCATTGGTTTTATGTGAAATTGCACTCTGTCGGTTTTAATCAAATCTTCACGCTTTGATAGCCCCTGAGTCAGAAAAATCTATTTTTAGGAATGTGTCTATCTGTAGTTTGAAGGCTGCATTCTGTAGAAACGATAAATCTTGAAAAATTGATCAGATTGCATTCTGCTTTGGTACACTTTTTAAGGCCTAAAAAGAAAGAACGAGCTCGTAAACCAGCTACTTTAGATAAAAATGGAATAATTGAGCACATTTTTAAAATGCTTGAAACCATATTTCATCACGATTTGAAAATTTTATATACGAATATTTATAGTACTCAGAAATTGAAGCAATTTATCCTTTTAATTTATTTTTATAACAAAAAAAAGATCGAAGTAAGAGTATTTCCAAAATCCAAAATAAAACGAAAATGAATATTTTAAGCCAAACAACGCACGATATGAAAAAAAGTCAAGAGAAGATACACGTTGATTTTTGAAAGCCCTAGAATATTATCACAAAAACTTTTTTAATTTTGTCGAAAAGTCAAAAATTCAAAGTTGATCGTACAAGAAGTAATGAACATCAAAAAATTCCATCTTGTGTTAAAAATATGCAAGATACAAAAAAAATGATTTAACTTAAATTGCGCGCGCGTTTGTTATAAACTTTGATTATAAAAACATATAAAAATAAAAACTAAGCTTTTTGGGAAAATGACACAAGATAAAATAATATTTTATTCAACAACATTTGTCGCCTCAGTTATATCTACCGTGAATATAAAACAAATTAAATTTATGGGAAAATAACACAAGTTGCAAAAAAACGTTTAATAATAATTTTTATTTTATTAAAATGCGAATTTTTAGTGACAAAAATCATGTATTGTTCGTTTATAGTAATTTTGGGTAAAAAATTATATTAAAACAAATCATTTGGCACACTTTTTAAGGGTGTAAACATATAAAGGGAGAATTCTTGAGCCAGCTGTTTTGGTAAAAATTCAAAAAGAAGTTACAGTATTTAAAAAATTTGTAAACCGACATTCTTTCAAGATCTAAAAATGCCAAGCAACGCTCTATTTGAAAAAGATGTAAGAAAAAGAAGTTGTTTTTCAATGTTGTACACGATTATCTTAACAACTTTTTGAATTTAAAAAATCAGATTTTGACTGCAATAAAGTATTAAAGAATTTTGTTTTTCAGGTAAACTATGCATGACACCAAAAAAGATTATTTCAAGTAACGAGACAAATGTTATTCACCCCAAAAGGAGCTAAACATTGGCTATTAATCTTTTTGTTACAGGATGTGTAGTTTTTGTTTTTTACGTAAAAAACAACATTAAAACTAAAAAAATTAGTGTGAAAAGGACCCAAGGTTCAGTAACCCATTGTTTACAAAATTTTTTCTCTCAAATTATATCTATACATTTTTTTAGAACCCTGTGACGCTAGGGTGCGTATTTTTAGTTAAAATCGTGAAAAACAACATTGCAAATAAAAAAATTTCATTTATGGAAAACCGATAAAAGTAACAGTACAATTTTGAATTACCAAAAATTTTTTTCCTATAGAGTGAGCCCTTTTTCAAATTACCAAAACAAGAAAATGAAAATACGTATATTTCAATACCAATCCATATTTTCAATTTTAATAATATAAATTGATTGAAATGATATATTTTTCAGGGTAGCTGAAAGTGAAATTCAATGCAAAATTAGAAAAAAATATTAAAGCAATGATGATAAAGATAATTTATAAAAGTTAACATTTCGGACAAAGTGAAGTGCGAAGCACAAGATGCGTGATGAGAATGTGTTAGTTAAAGCTGAAGGACCTATAAAAATGAGAATTTACCAGCATCAAATTACAGTTTTCGATTCTGCAACCTTTAGTTTTTAAAAGTCTATGCACACAATATTTTGACCCAATTACTTTTTTTATATTTGACATTTGTCATGAGATGTTCTTGAAACTACAAAAGAGAATCGGCTATTCGACTAAACTTTAGGTTCCAGCAGTACAAATTCCACCTTCAAAATATGCATTTTACCGGTATTGCCAACAAACTAATCCTCTATTTCTTTTTGCAGGATTGAGTTCACGGTTGAACGGAAATCCTTATACTAAAATTAATAATGGTACTGCTTATTCTGCCCGAGAACAATCTTCTGACCGGGCATCTCCTCCTCTTCCTGGCAGGTCCAGGTTCTCCTAAGGACAGGTCTTCTTTTTCGAAACACTTGCATATTCCCGTGGAGAAATTGGATATATTCGGCTTATTTCTCACACAGATCAGATCCTTCAATTCGAATTTTGAAAACACATGATTCCTGACGGTAAAACGGTTGGATTGCGAGTAAAGCAGAATAAACATGTGCTGTTCCAACCCGAGAACATATTGTATTATCAAGATCGAATGATTACATTTTTGCAATACTAGAGTATAGCGGTGTTCTTCGTAGCATATACAGGCTAAGTAAATGTCATTCAGGAGTTAAAATAAATATGATTAGCGGCGCAGTTGACAATATGACCTCATCTGAAGTTAGGGATTGCCCAGTAGGCGAAAGTCACCCAATCCTTCGACATACTTTTATTAAAGTTGTTCCAAAATACGATTTACTAAAATTCGAATTGAGTCCGAGCCGTGAACGTAATCCTGTTTCTTCTTCTTCTTCTGACATACAACATTCTTCTGAACAGACTTTTTCTAAAAAGCTTTCTCTTCCTGCCATGTCTACTTCTCCTCCTGGCAAGACTTCTATTCATGAAGTATATATTGTATTATCAACAGCCAATGGTGTCAAGTAGGCATAGATCATCCTATTTTTCCTCATAGTTTTATGGAAGTGATTTCAAATTCTGATTTACTGGGTACTGTATATCAATAAGTCAATAAACAAATTCTAACCTAAAATATGATAATCTTTATAATTCGAATTCAGATCAAAATAAATTGAAATATAAGCAATTCAATGTATTAGGAAATACGAGACATCTTTATTATAATAAATTTCACGTAGTTTAAATGCAACAGTAAATCAGATAATATCGTTCAAAATATCTTTCCGAGTGTAATTCTCAATTAATTTTAGATTCCGTTTTTGTAGAACGTTGCCTCGCATTGCCAGCCTTTACCTCCGCGGCTAATACCTAATACAGATCTACTATTTACAATATATCTACTGTTCAATCTCCTATTTACTTATATTCCTTACCAAATTATTTGCGAATACGACTTTCTCAGCCCCCACACCGGCGTTATCACGAAACTTGTCGGTCTCACTCTCTCTTGTATATACCCACGTGCTTCGGTCCTTCGAAACAGAAGGCCCAGATACAAAACCTCTTTCACTTCCTGTATCGCCGTTTTATTTCACTTCTACTCTCCTACCTTATCTGTCCCATCTCCTTTCCTGAACAGAATAACCTTCGACTTGTCCGCATTTAACTATAACCTTTTCTGTCTAAGTACCTTCTCAAATTTTTCATCATCTCCTTTAAAGCCTGTTCGCCCTTTGCTAACAGCACTGTCATCTGCATATGCGAGTGAACATATCCTGACTCCTCCTACACAAACTCCTTTCACCCCTTTAGCCGCTAGCTTACTTTCATTATTCACGATAAATTGGCATAAGGCGTTGAAATAAGCAGACAGCCTTGCCTTAATCCCCCATTCTTTCGAACACTCTTAGAGATTCCCTCCCCTTCTTCCATCCTATCTCTTCTACTTATATATCTATCTTACCCTCTCAATCAGGCCTCTCTCTACTTCCCTCTCTCAAATCCCCTCCCACACATTCCCCTTATTCACCGAAGGAAACGTGCAAATTTTCGCAAGCTTTTTGTCTAATTTTCTATTCCCATCCCTTTTTTTTATACAGTGGTACGATGAACCCCTTCCGGCTCTTAGAAATCCCTCCCCCTCAGTACTCTTTTCACTACTCTTTTCAGCCTCTCCCTGACCTCTTGTTCGTCAAACAGCCACACTTCGTATTCTACCCCGTCCAGCCCTGCTTCCTTACACCTTTTTAACTTCATTATATGTTACACTATCTCCTCATCATTCAGCTTCTGCCTATCTACTTTCCTCGTTCTTCCAATACCCTGATCTTTCTTTCGTGTACCTGGCACCTAAAATTAATCTCTAAAAAATGCCCTCCATTCCTCACTCCCTTTTTCACTTATCCCCACCCTACGTTTCCTAAACCTATTAATTATCTTCCACAAGTATCCTTCTGTTTTAAAACTTTTCAACTCCTATTCTAGATCACATTCATTTTCATTATTTTACATTCCCTATCCCATCAGGGCTTCGCCATTCCTTTCTTCTGTTTTCTAAGTACCTTCTTTTTCACAACACCTTTCACTTTCTCTTTCTGGTCGTTTTTTGCTGTTGGCTTCAAGATTGTAAGAAAAAAATGCCTGACTAAAAGAACAAAAGTATCATTCTATCGTGATAGAGCTCTACAATTCATAAAATATTTTTATAACAAAAAAATAATTTAGTTTATTCTAATGATGTAAAAAATCTGATTGGTGAATTGAAATATATAAATTACAATGAAGAAGATTTTCGACATTTGTAGATTCATTTACAAGAAGTTTTAGAGCAATTTTGTTACATAATGGAAACATACGCTTCTATTCCAGTAGCACAAATTGCAAGGTCCTTAAAAAATATGAAAGTCTGGAATTTGTTTAAAAAAAATTGAAATGCGATGATAATAACTGGTTAGAATGCGGAGATCTGAAAATTATAATAATTTTGGTAGGGCAACAGAGTGGTTTTACGAAATACCTTTGTTTTTTTGTGAGTGGGACAGTCATGCACGTGAACAGCGTACAATACAAAACAGTTGTTGAGAAAATGGTATCCCCTTTCGAAAATATGAACTGCTTAATGGCCTTAAAATTACACTTTTTAGATTCACATACTAACTACTTCCCTGAAAATTTGGGTGACTGCTGCTGGGGCTTAGTGCGTGAAAACAAATGTAGTCATAAAAGAAAAGCCATTCGTAGATCTTTCGAAACGAAACGAACGCGTTACTTTGCTAAAAGACAATAGCCCGAGACTCATTAGTGTCTATTGTACAAGGTACAAAAAGGGCGCCACTTGAAAAAGGACAACTCGCTGATAATAAGTTGAATTCTAGATTAATTATAAGTTAATAAATCTAGAGCTGTGTGATTTTGCAGGCCACCTTAGTGAGTAGTTGCAAAAATAATGTTGTTCGTACCATTAAGCCCTTCCAGTATCTCTATAATTCTTCTTCTGTGATTAGGCACAATAATACTTCCAGTTCACACCTATTATTTTGCAATGTATTTTAGTTGTGTTTTCCCGATACCGGAAGTGCATCTTATGCCAAAAAATGAATATTTTTTTTGCAGAATTTACTTCGCAGTTTGACGTAAATCCTAATGAAAAACGTAATTTTGGTTCTTCTTCTTCTATCAAACAATATTCACTGCGCCTGCCTTATACTAAGAAGCATCCTATTAGTGGCAGGTCCAGGTCTCCTAAGCGTAGGCCTCCTTCTTCCGAAGTGCTTGGTTATACAATTGGACAACTTGGATATATTCGCCTAATTCCCCGGACAAATTAGAGCCTTCAATTCGAATTTCGAAGATACGTTATTCTTACCGATAAAAAATTTAAGTACGATCAGGAACTACAACCTATTTTCCCGTTCCAAGTTTTTTCATTGTTTTTTCATTGAAAAAAAGACCTTTCTCTTTTCCCTTCACTGGAAATGAAATTTCAGAAATTCTGATATCCAGTAAGGTGATTTTCTGTTAAGTTATTAGAAAGATCAGAATAAGAACTTTTATTCAATAAAATGACGCTAATCTTCGATCTGATATACTATCAACTGTTGGTCGAGTACCATCTGCTGATAATATTATAGATTCATTTGAAACTAATTACTTGTATCATTAACATTTTGCTCAAAGTTGGCGTTATTTTCTTGAATGAAAGTTGTGATTCTAATATTTCTAATACAATAATGAAAAAGCAACTGACCGGATATCAGAATTTCTGTTGTTCGATTTTCAGTAGACCGAAAAGAGAAAGATTTATTTGATAATATATAATGCAATTTACAGAATACATTCATTTTAAAACAAATTATTACATTGTCAACCAAATACGATTAATATTCAGCCAATCATTACATAAATCAATTCACAATTAAACTAATTTACTTATGATGAAAAAAAATTTTTTTCGAGCCAAGGATAGATTAATTAAATTTCTAGCTAAGAAATTCAATTTTTAACTGAATGACACAAAATTCCTAACCATATAGTTGAGGTTTTAAAAATTGTAAAAAGTCGGTTTCTTTTGAAAAAGTACGGAAGAAAATATTCTGCTCTAATTTAGTAGTTTCATTTTGTTATTACTTATTGTTTTGTACTTTATTTAGTCTTACAAAAAATTGATTTAGTTCAGTTTTTAATTTGATTAAGACTTTAATCAAGACTTTATGTGTAAGATGAGAATGCCATAATGCCTAGATTTGTATTCTAATGGCGCAATAGAACATTAGTTAATTAAATTTGTTAACCAAATTACTCAGTGAAGCATTAATAAGGTTTTCTCCAACTTTCAGAAAACTATATTATAATAATATAATAATATAATATAATAATAATATAATATTTATGATTTTATTATATTTGATGTTACAGATGCATGAATGTAATAATTTAATTTTAAACAAAATGGAAATTTTCAACAAAAAGAGAAATATTCATCTATAATGCAGTATTTCATATCCGATAATCCGAACATTCTATAGAATAGTTAAAGCTAAAACCCGAACACCTAAAGAAGTGTATTAATTAATTTTCCACAGACTTACTCAAAAAATGTAAACTTTGGATTAAAGAAGAAAAATCTCCCACGAAACGCAATAATATTCTTTTTACAGAAATATAAATTGTAAAGCCAAAAAGAGAAAGTTGTTAACCAAATAATAAAAATTGTAATCAAACAGTTAAATTGTCAATCTACAAAGTCATATTTTCTATTAAATAGTCAAACTTTCAGATAATAATTACACCTGAAACAGTTTAAATTTTAACTAAATAATTAAATTATTCAACAAAAAAGATATATTTTTTAGGAATCAGCTGAATTATAAGTCTGCGAAGGTGAATTTTGAAACAAGAAGAATTTGTTTTCAATAAAAGATAGTTCGACTTTCTTATTGTATGTCTTCGTTAGAGCTAAAGGAGCTTTAACAAAAGAAAATTCAAAATTACTACATGACAGTTGTCGATGCTTCGATCGAATGTTGACGAAAGAAAGCGAAATCCTGCAATTAGAAATAGACATGCCCAGATGAACAAAATGTTCAAAAAGTTAGAGCATTTTCAAAATTTTCGCAACATTTTTTTTGAAATTCAAAAAATTATATTTTCGGCTATTGGTGATATATGGAAAAATTTATTGAAATTGTATCAATTTTTCAGTCACGAAAATTAAATTTGTACTTTATTTTTCAATATCTGAATAAGCAGACCCAGATCGAATTTTTGACAAAATAAAATTCAAAGCACGAGATATGTGATGAGAATTAAGAAAAAGCTTTAAAAAGGAGAATTCACAATCACTAAATGGCAGTTGTCGATGCTTTTATCTTTAATTTTAAAATCCAGGGCACAAAAGTCGGAGAAGTACAAATTCTCTATCAAGAATTTATATGAATAATTATTCAGGGTGGGTTTTTTAAAGGGAAAATAAATAATTTAAATCTCAGTTATTGTCAGCCGATATGAGCAGTAAAACTCAGCGTTAAAGTTTGCCACCTGATATTATTTATTCATTATACAAACTAACCATTGGAAAATACTCAAAACATAATTTAAGGAAAATTAGTCGAAATTTCAATGAAAGGTTTAATTGTTATATATTGTATTTTCTTAGTGGGATCTGAATTAAATTTTCATCCAGATAATATGAACTTACAATGAAAAATGTTAAAGTTAACATATTTAAATAAAAATTTCACTAATTGCAGCCGAAGATTTATTAATTTAACTTTAAGTTAAAAAAG
>NC_046658.1:165029195-165035885 GCF_010883055.1 Belonocnema kinseyi | reverse complement strand
GAAATTTGCTTAAAAAATACCCACTTTTGCTGTTCTACAGTTTGAATGGAAAATAGAAATTATTATCGTTAATAATATTTTTGCATGGACCATTTTTTGTAGATATCTTATCTTATTTTTCTAAATGCTATGAAAAACCGTACATAGAATTGTAAAATCTTGAAAAAATGTGGTTCCAAACATTTTTGGTACGATCAAATTTGGAATTTTCAACCTTTCGACTGAATTAAAAAGGTTTTTATGATAATTTTGTAGGGCTTTCAAAAATCCACGTTTTTCTTTTCTTGACTTTTTTTTATGTCATGCGTTGTTTGGCTTAAAATGTTCATTTTAGTTTGTTTTTTTGGATTATGAAAATGCGCTAACTCTGATAATTCTATTTTCGTAGAAAAAACTCATCACGATAAATTGTCTGGGTTTCTGAGTACTATGAATAACTGTTTATAGAATTTTGAAATCTTGAAAAAACATACTTTCAAACATTTTGAAAACACGCTCACTTTTTGAATTTTGATCCGAAATGAAAACCGACAAAGTGAAATTTTACATAAAACCTATACCTTGTCATTAGGATGAGAATGTAAAAAATACGTGTAATGATATAATTATAATTCTGATGATAAAACATATAAAATAATAATTTTATCTCAGAAGAATAATCTCGACATCTTTCTCACATTTATGAGAGATAACTTCTAATTATGTATAATTATATTTGTACTATAAGAGCGCAATGGAATATTCCTCTGTGCCAGTTGTAAACCAAATAATTCACTGAAGCCTTAATCAGTTTTTTCTACTTTGAAAAAATGACGATGGTTTATAATTTTCTCTTCACTTTGGCGGCAATCTTCAATTCTATTGGTGAATATAATAATATAATATATTTATAATTTTTATTGTACTTCATTTAACACACGTATGAAAACGGTCTTTTTTATGCTTTTTAAATTTTCAACAAAAAGATACATTTTTATTTGAAAAATGTAATTTTTGATCATTAATTAATGGAAAAAACTACAGCCCCGAAATTCGGGAACATGCTCATTCCGGGAATTTACCATCAAATACATAAATTTTACAAAAAATTGTTAAATATGAAACTATATAGTGTGAAACTCGATTTGAAATTGATGAACATAGAAAAAATTTTAAAAAATGTAATAATATAATTGGTGTGTATCATGTATTAGAAAATATATAAGCTGAAAAAAAGGAATTATTTTTTTGACACGTGTATTTAAGATCGCATTTTATCTTGAGAAACTCAAATAATATTAGTAATGAAGGATACATATTATTCTCACACATATTACAATCTCAACAGTTTTATATTTTGATAAGAAAAAATATAATAATAATTAGATGTATAATAATTATAAAAGAAATATGAAATTAGATTTCCCCTGGTAGGTAATCGATTATATAATATATAAGATCAGTTTTAACTAATTTAATGAATAACTTTTTTTCCGAAAATAATAGATCATATAAAAATATTTTAGTAAAGCATTAATAATGCCAGTATTAATCTATGATTTTCCTTTACATTGCAAAAATGAGAACCGTTTATACTTTTTTTTTACTTTGGCGGTAATCATCAAATCTATTGTTTAGTTCTAAGTTTTTCTAGGGATTTCAAAGGATTTTAGAAACAAAAGGAAAATAATGTTTTCTAGCTATTTTGGAAATAAGTAAAGGAAATTGTGTGTTCAATATATTTTAGATGATTGCTTGAGAATTGTGCTTTTGCAGTAAAAACTTGGTAAAAAATCATATTAAAACAAATCCCTTGGCACACGTTTTAAGGGTGTAAACATATAATGAGAGAATTCGTAAGCCTGCTGTTTTAGTAAAAATTCAAAAGAAGTTACAGTATTTAAAAAATTTATAAATCGATATTCTTTCAAGATCTAAAAATGCCAAGCAACGCACGATTTGAAAGAATGTAAGAAAAAAAAGTTATTTGTTCCATGTTGTACAAGATTATCTTAACAACTTTTGGAATTAAAAAAATTAGATTTTGACCGCAATAAAATATTAAAGAATTTTATTTTTCAGTTAAACTATGCATGATACCAAAAAAAGATTATTTCAAGTATAAAGACAAATATTATAAGCCCAAAAAAGAGCTGAAAATTACATTCGTTAAAAATAAATTAATTCAATTATTGAAAAATAAAAAGACAAAAGTACTTCAACCAAAAAAGATCTGCAAATTAGTTATAAGTTTTCTGTTAAAAAATATGCAAAATTTAAAAAAAAATACATGTGATATAAAAGTGTTAAAGCTAATATATAAAAGTTAACATTTCGGACAAAATGGAGTGCGAAACACGAGATGAGTGATAAAAATGTGTTAGTTAAAGCTGAAGGAGCTTTAGCAAATAAGATTTCACCATCTTTCTTACATTTTTTTTGCAGAATTGACTTCTCAGTCTAACGAAAATCCTTATATTAAAAGTAATAATGGTACTGCTTATTCTGCCAGAGATCAATCTTCTGACTGGACATCTTCTCTTCCTGGCAGGTCCAGGTCTCCTGAGAACAGGTCTTCTTTTATCGAAGTACTTGGACATTCCCTTCGAGAACTTGGATATATTCGGCTCATTCCTCGCACAAATCGGAGCCTTCAATTCGAATTTCGAAGACACATTATTCCTGACGGTCAAACAGTTAGATTGCGAGTAAAGCAGAATAGATATGTGCCTGTGCCACCCCGAGAACATATTGTATTATCAACATCAAATGATGACATTGTTGCAATATTAGAGTATAGCGGTGTTCTTCGTGGGATTTACAGGCCAAGTAGAGTGCATTCGAGAGTTAAAATAAATATGATAAGCGGCGCAGTTGACGATATGACATCAGCTGAAGTTAGGGATTGCCCAGTAGGCGAAAGTCACCCTATCCTTCCACATAATTTTATTAAAGTTGTTACAAAATACGATTCACTAAAATTCGAATTGAGTCTCAGTAGTGAACCTAATCCTATTTCTTCTTCTTCTTCTGGCACACAAAAGTCTCCTGAACAGAGTTCTCCTAAGAAGGTTTGTCTTCCTGCCAGATCTACGTCTTCTCCTGGCAGGCCTCCTGTTACTGAAGTACTAGGATACTCACTTGGACAACTTGGATATATTCGGCTTGTTCCCTATTTAAATAAGTGCCAGCAATTCGAATTTCGAAAGTACATTTTTCCAGTCGACAAACGAATTAAATTGCTATTAGGAAATCATATATTTGTGTCCGTGTCAAGCCGAGAATATATTGTATTATCAACAGCCAATGGTGACGTTTTTGCAATATTAGAATATACTGGAATTCTGCGTGGAATATATAGGAGAGGTAATAGTTATTCGAGAGTTAAAATAAACATGAAAAGCGGCGTCGTTGAAAATTTAACAGCGGATGAAATTAAGGAATGTCAAGTAGGCGTGGATCATCCTATATTTCCTCATAGTTTTATGGAAGTTGTTTCAAATTTTGATTCACTGGCTACTGTGTATCAGTAAGTCCATAAAAAAATTCTAATCTGAAATATAATAATCTTTATATTCCGAATTCAGACCAAAATAAATTGAAATATAAACAATTCAATATATTCGAACACTCGTGGCATCTTCATTATAATAAATTGTAGGTATTTCAAATGCAACAGTAAGTCAGGTAGTATAGTGCAAAATGACTTTTCAAATGTAGTTATTAATTAATATTAGGTTACGTTTTTGTAGAACGTAGCTAGTCATTATTTATTTTTTTGAATTTAATGTTACTCTTTTGAGTAAAAAAAAAATAAAAAAATTTTTAATCTCAGACTTTTGGTAAAGAAATATCTAGAAGATTCTTCACCAATACCTTCTTCACCCATGCCACTACCCCTTTGTCCCCCCTTTCATTCAAAAATACTCAGATAAACATTGTGCTTTCTCATTTGGCATCCTTGTACATGCAAATTCTTTTTAACCATCTCACATATCTTCCTTACTCGTGCATCCTTCTCACTTTGTGCATCTGCAATCTATTATTTCTAAGATAACTTTCGCTTTCCACCTCTAACTTCACACCCCTACGTCTAAACTTTCCTTTTTCCTTTCCTTTTTTGCCAATTTTCTATTCCCATCCCTTTTTTTATGCAGTCGTACGATGAACCCCTCTCCGCTCTGAGAAATCCCTCCCCCTCCATACTCTTTTTAACACTCTTTTCAGCTTCTCGCTTACCTCTTGTTCGTCAAACAGCCACGCTTTGTACTCTACCTCGTCCAGCCCTGCTTCCTTAGACCTTTTCAACTTCATTATCTGTTTCACTATCTCCTCATCATTCAGGTCCAGCCCATCTACCTACCTCGTTTTTTCAATCCCCTGACCTTTCTTCCATGTACCTGACACCTAAAATTAATCTCTGAAAAATTCCCTCCATTCTTCACTCCCTATTTTCTACTTATCCCCACCCTACGTTTCCTAAACCTATTAATTATCTTCCGCACGTCCTCTTCTTCTAGATTACATTTATTTTCATTATTTTACATTCGCTATCCCACCAGGGCTTCACCATTTCTTTCTTCTTTTCTCTAAGAACCTTCTTTTGCACACCATCTTTCACTTTCTCTTTCTGGTTCTTTTCACAGCTGTCCCTGATACTTCTCTATCGTTTCCTTCGCTCCTGACACCCTCTCCCTTAACGACCTTCTCTTTACCCTGACTACCCTACAAACTTAATTGCTGATGGTCTGATTCCACTCTACCTTCCACAGCGGATTACTCGGTCTTCTCAAAACCTTGCGTATTCATGATCACATAACCAATCTTCGACAACCCCGGTTAGCATACCATTCGTCACCGCCTATCCTCTATCCTCCATCGAGTCCTTTAGAATCTCCCCTATGTTGAAAAATGATAATATATCAGTTTAAAAAAAATTCCGGATTGCTGAACTCGTTGCCGTTTTTAGTGCTAACGCATTTTCAATTTATAAAACGCAAAACTGAAAAATGTTGTCCCCAAATTCGATCACGGTTTAAAAAAATAAATCGTCGTCAGTTCGATAAATATCAAATAAAATGTTTCAAAACTCAATACATGCAGAAAATGTAACAAAGAACCATTCTTTCTAAATGAGTAAATCCAAAAACCTGAAAATGCCACATGTACAAATCCTAAAATTGCAAACTCTTGGTCTTCAAATCCAGAAATCCCTAACCCACAAACCCTGAACACACAAAACTCAAACATATTAACCCTAAACCCACATACCCTAAATCTACACACCTCAAACCCATTAACTCCAAAACCACGCTTTTTGCCGAACCCAAGAATAACCAACGAGAAGGTGCCGAAATACTATTGAAAAAAATGGATGGTAGCTTTGGTATATTAAAATTAAAGCTTAAAGAATAAATAGCTCTAATAGAAAATTATTTCTTGACATAAATGTTACGAACATTAAAATTTGCTTCTCTTTCTTTTTACCTTCGTACTTACAATGATGTCTGATAGTGGGTGTAAAAGGTAGAGATACTCTTTGTGCTGTCTCTGGGTGTTACATCGGGAAGGGGAATCGAAAAAGTAACAACCTAGATCAAAAGAATCTTATGAAAAATGTTTTAATATATCCAAAGTAAATTTAGATAACGATTGCACTCCAAAGCTTGTATGTTCTAATTGCTACACACATATATTTAACTATGGTAAAGGACTTAAAAATGCGAAACATTTTTCTGCTCCTATGACTTAGAGAAAAACTAAAAATCGCAAAACAGATTGTTATTTCTATTCGTGCAATACAACTGATTACCATTCAGAAAATTTCAATACTATCAAATATCCAAGAGTGTCTTCAGTAGCGTTTCCTTTACTAGTTTCAGAAAGTGAAGTTAGTTCAAATCCTGAGATTATTTTATCAAATGATGATAAAATACAAGAACCTGCAAATAGCTCTTGAAAAAATGTTGAAGATGATTATAATGAATTAGATGAAAATATATGTGAAGAAGGTAAATTCAATCAAGAAGAATTAAATGACTTAGTTCGAGATTTAGGGTTTTCAAAAGAGAATGCGAAGCTGTTGGCTTCAAGATTAAAAGAAAAAAAATGCCGACTTTTTCTAGATTCATCTACAAGAAGATTTAAGCAATGTTTTTACAAAATGGAAACATCTACGCTTCTATTCCACACAACACGCACCACAGCATTCACCTCTCCTGACTTCTCTTAAAGAGCCTCTTCGTCTTTCTAGGACCAGGTCTCCTCCTGCCAAACCTCCATATGATCGCGTACATGGATATGTACTTAGACAACTTGGATATATTCGGCTCATTGCCCAGACAAATCCGAACCGTCGATTTGAATTTCGAAGATACGTTTTACCAGCCGATAAACCAATTCGATTGAAATTAGAACATAATATCTATGTTGACGTGCCCACCCGAGAACATATTGTATTTTCAACGCCCACTGATGACGTTTTGGCAATATTAGAGGATAGTGGAATTCTTCGTAGAAAAATATGAGAGATAGAACTCTTTCTAGAGTGAAAATAAGTATGATAAGCGGTGCAGTTGATAATTTAACAGCAGATGAAATTTAGGAATGTCAAGTAGACAGAGGTCGCCCTATCATGCCGTATATTTTTAAGGAAGTTGTTGCAAATTACGATTCCCTTGATACTGTGTATTAATAATTTAATACAGGAAG
>NC_046658.1:165018067-165029095 GCF_010883055.1 Belonocnema kinseyi | reverse complement strand
CAAGTAGACAGAGGTCGCCCTATCATGCCGTATATTTTTAAGGAAGTTGTTGCAAATTACGATTCCCTTGATACTGTGTATTAATAATTTAATACAGGAAGTATAAAGTAAAATATAGTAATTTTTGTTTAACACCCGACGATGAAGTACTTGATTGAACCATAACGAGCGGCACGTTAATTGACATCTCTGATGAGAAACTCTGCATCCTCGTATAAAGTTCAACTTTACTATCAATTGTAATTTAAATACCTAATTTATCTGAGAAAAGAGGATTTAAAAACAAATAATAATTGCATTCTAAAATTTATTTTGCATATAGATATTACGTTTTAATTGCAATCGAACTGGTTTATTGGCAAAAATAACGTATCTTCGAAATTCAAATCGCAGGCTCTGATTATTCTGAAGAATAAGCCGAATATATCCAAGTTGTCCAAGTGCATGTCCAAGTGCATATCCAAGTACCCGATCAGAAGGAGGCCTGCCAGAAGGAGACCATGGACCTAACATGAAGAGGAGGCTCTTCAGAAGAAGTCAAGTCAGATGAATTCTCTCTGCCATAAGAAGAAAAAACAGGATAACCTGAGGTATTAGGATTTAATTCGGACTGTCGTAAATCGTAATTTGCAAAAGCATGAATGAAATTTTGTGGAAAGATTGGATGACTTTCGCCTACAGGGCAATACCTTACTTCATCTTGGGTCATATTTTCAACCAGGTTGCTTATTATATTTATTTTTACTCTCGAATGTTTTCTGTTCGTCCCATATATTTCACGAAGAACACCATTATACTGAAGAAGACTTTGATTTGTGCGGGTAATAATGCGAATATATCAAACATATTCCAATTTATATCTCAGAATTTCAAGAAAACCAGGCCTGTCCTGAGAAGACCTGGACCTAGCACGAAGATCAGGCTCCTCATGAATAGAAGTCCGGTCAGTTGAATGTTGTTTGCTATTCGGATGCCTTCCGAACTGTGAACTTAATTATAAAAAAAGAAATAAATTATTAATTTTTCGGCAGTGGAACCGTTAATGGCAAAAACACAACTAAAACTCATTGGAAAATGTCAAGGGTATAACTAAACGTATTTCTGTGGCTAGTCAAAGATAACGAATTACAGAGAAATTCAAGCTTTGGGGCTTATTGGTCTTAAAAGGTTTTGTATAAAGAAACGGTACCCGTGTAAACCATGTTATACAGCTAGAATTAGGCTGCGGGCGCAGAAAGTTTAGACAAATAACCAATCATTTGTAGACATAAAAAGGAAATAATGGTTTAATGTAAAAGGTTTAAGGGTTTAAACAACGTTACAATTTAAAGTAGAGAGGTCTTAACAGCAGTATCAGGTTCGACACAAAGAACAGCTTGAACTCCAAAGATGCAAGGTTCAAAGATACAAGCTCCTAAGATACGAGCGCTTCACAGCTACGAGCGTCCGGACTCCAAAGGACTAAGCTAAGTTTTTCCTCTTTCATCCTGCCTTATTTGAGATTCAGGCGTGCGCAAGCGCGCACTGCCTTCAGTTTGGCATGCGCGTGCGTGTAATAGGCTTGTGTATGTTCTCACGCATTACCCCCGAAATCTGATCGTCCCGTCGCAGAAGTGGGAGTCCCTTTTACGCTAGTACCTTTGAAGTTACAGTATCCCGAACTTCTCTTACAATTGGCGTTCAAGTGTAATGGTTAATTACATTTTCAAAAGCAGCCCATAAGGAAAAGTCTAAAATAGTGAGAAAAAAAACTTTGAAAATATTTACAGAATCAGAAAAGGCAACATAAACTGGGGTAACAGGCCTCTCTCTATTTTTTGGTTCAAATGTAAACTAAATCAATAGAATACAATGAGAAAGTCCAACTATCTTTGATTCAAAATAAATTCTTCTTGTTTCAAAATTCACCTTCCTGGAAAATGTATCTTTTTTGGTTAAATGATTTAAACATTTAGTTAGAAATTCAGCTGTTTCAGGTGTAATTATTATTTGAATGTTTGAATATTTAAAAGAAAATATGACTTTGTAGATTGCAAATTTAACTATTTGATTACAATTTTTATGATTTGGTTAACAATTTTCTCTTTTTTGCTTAACAATTTGTATTTCTGTAAAAAAAATAATATCGAATTTCGTGGGAGATTTTGCACCTTCACTAAAAAAAATACGAACTATATAGATGAAAATTCAGCAATCCCTTAATTAGTCATCAAGTATTACATTTTTAAATGAAAATTCATCTTTTTTTTTAATTGAGCTGTCATCTATAAAATTCATCGTTATATCCAGAAATAAAAAGTATCTTTAAATTAGATAAAAATATTTTCGTCAGATAAGTATTATCTTTTGTCAGATAAACGTGCCGCAGCGTTTTTATTTAATTAAAAGATACCCTTTATATCTGGGGTTTACTTTGATGAGATTAGATTTTTTAACTGAAAATATAACTTTCGAATTTTTCGTTGAAACTTAAACTTTTCTCAGTTGAAAATTCGCGCTTTTCATTGAAAAATGCTCTTCGCTGTTTGAAATCTCCTCTTTTTTTAACAAATGAAACTTTTTGATTAGGAATTCACTTTTTTAAAGTTATATGTTCGGCTTTTAGCTTTAACTGTTCTATAGAATGTTCGCATCTTCGGATAGAAAATTCCGCAATATAGATGAATATTTTTCTTTTCGTTGAAAATTTCCATATGGTTTAAAATTAAATTATTATACTAAAAATTGAACTCTTGTTGAAAGTCTGATTATTTTGTTGATATTGATATAATAGCTATTAGGTACCTATAATCTGACAAGAGAAACTTTAGATTTGCTCCACAAGAATGAAAAAGGGACGTATTCATGCATCTGTCACATAAAATATAATAAAATCATAAATGTATTATATCATCTAGTAAATCTAGCTCGTAAAGTCATGGTACTATTAAGTGCTATTTTCACTTCGTCGTCGGGTGTTGGACAAAAATTACTATATTTTACTGTACAATTCCTGCAATAAATTATTGATACACAGTATTCAGTGAATCTTGATTTGCAACAACTTTCTTAAAAAGATACACAAAAATAGGGCGATCTATGCCGACTTGACATTCCTTAATTTCATCTGCTGTTAAATTATCAACTGCACCGCTTATCATGTTTATTTTCACTCTAGAACAAGTTCTATCTCTCCTATATATTCCACGAAGAATTCCAGTATACTCTAATATTGCAAAAGCGTCACCATGGGCTCTTGACAATACAATATGTTCTCGGGTTGGCACGGGAACATAAATATTATGTTCTGATTGTAATCAAATTGGTTTATCTTCCGGTATAACGTATCTTCGAAATTCAAATTGACGGTTCGGATTTGTCTGGGGAATAAGCCAAATATATCCAAGTTGTCTAAGTGAATATGCAAGTACTCGATCATATGGAGGTTTACAGGAGGAGACCTGGTCCTGGAACTATGGAGAGGCTCCTCAGGATAAGTCAGGTGAGGTGAGTGTTATGTGCCAGAAGAGAAAAAACAGGATTACTTGTGCCATTAGGATATAATTCGGACTGTAGGGAATCGTAATTTGCAACAGCTTGAATGAAATTTTGTGGGAAGATAGGGTGATTTTTCCCTACTGGACAATCCCTAACTTCATCTAAGGTCATATTATCAACTGCTCCACTTATCATATTCATTTTTACTCTCGAATGTTTCTATTCGGTCTATACAATCCACGAAGAACCCCGCTGTGCTCCAATTTTTCAAAAAAGTCACCGTTTAATGCTGATACCACAATATGTTCTCGACTTGGAACGGGGACATAGGTTGCAGTTCCTGAATATATCCAAGTTGTCTAAGTGTATAACCAAGCAGTTCAGAAGAAGGAGGCCTACCCTGAGAAGGCCAGGACCTGACACTACTAGGCAGTCTGATAAGTCCTTGAAAAATTAAACACGGAGACGTTTTTATGGCTAAAGTCGGTTTTATTTTTCCACATACTCTCCTTTTAGGTCGATACAGCGAGTCCAACGATTTTATAACTTTTTGATACCGTCCGAAAAGTACTCGATCGGAAGGTCTCCAAAATACGCCTCAGTTTCAGCTATGAGCTCCTCATTTGAGTAAAAACGCTTATCGGTGAGCCATCTCTTCAGGTTAACGAACAAGTAATAGTCGCTGGGGGCCAGGTCTGGTGAATTCGGTGACTGAGGAAACAATTCGAAGCCGATTTCCTGCAATTTTGCTTGTGCAACTAAGCATGAATGAACAGGCGCATTGCCGCGATGATAAAGCGGTTTTTTCTTCTTCAAATGCGGTCGTTTTTCGGCGATTTCGATTTTTAATCGTTCCAATAATGATGAATATTATGCTCCGGTTATGGTTTTACCTTTTTCAAGATAGTCCACGAATATTATGCCATGTGAATCGTAAAATACGGAGGCCATAACCTTTCCGACCCATTGTTGCGTTTTTGGACGCTTCGGAGCACTTGGGCCCGGTGGAACCCACTGTTTTGCCTGTTGCATTGACTTAGGAGTGTAGTAGTGGATCCAGGTTTCATCCATGTTTATGAATCGGCGCAAAAACTCGGTCGGCTTACACGAAAATAATGCCAAATTCTGCTGGGAAGTTGTCACACGAATTCATATCACGGATTTTTTCGACATTTTCTGGTGTAGTGACCTCTTTTGGGCTCCCAGATCGTTCAACATCAACTGTGCTCGTACGGCCACAACGAAACTCGGTAAACCACTTATGAATCCTTCCAATCGACGGTGCAGAGTTCAGGTAATACTTATCCATCTTGGCCTTGGTCTCGGATATCGTTTCCTTGCGAAGATAGTAGTGTTTGATCAAAACTCGAAACTCAGATTTTTCCATATTAAAAAAAACTAGGAGGTTAGTCGCTTCTCAGTGCTGTAACTTGTAAATGCGTAAACATAAATAACTGAAGTTTTGATAGGCGTCATTTGAAGGATCAAGCTCGACGAAAAAGGTTCACATCAGTGAATACTAATGCCATCTCTTAGTATTTTCAGGTACTTATCAGACTGCCTAGTAATAGGGGGCTTGTTAGTATGAGGCAGGTGAGGTGACTGTTGTCTGGCAGAAAAAGAAGAACCAAAATTTCGTTTTCCTTTAGGATTTTCGTCAAACTGTGAAGTTAATTCTGGAAAAAGGAATAGAGGATTCATTTTTTGGCAGTAGATGCGCTACCGGTATAAAAAAAAACACAACTAAAACACTTTGGAAAAGTTCAGGGTTAAAACTGAAAGTATTCTTGTGGCTAATCACAGATGAAGAATTATAGAAATACTAGAAGGGCTTAAGGGTACGAAAAACATTATTTGTGTAACTACTCACTAAGGTGGTTTACAAAAGCACATAGCTCTAGATTTATTAACTTATTATCAATCCAGCATTCAACTTATTATCAGCGACTTGTCCTTTTTCAAGTAATGCCCTTTGTGTACACTGTACACTGTATACTGTCTCGGCAACGTGGCAGCCATTACAAGTTGTCCACCCGGAGTCCCTTAAGAAACTGTTAAACTTCAATTTTTCATTTTTTTCTGAGTTTTTCCTAATGAAAATTAAAGGTTAATTTGTTTTACTCAACACATTTATTTTCAGAATCTTTGTATAAACTCAATATTTCTGGCGCAGACTAGTGCTAAAACGCTTTAAATCAGAAAGTTGTGGCCGCTTCTTGCCAATGCGATGTGTGCACACGCGCTCTCCGCCGCCGAGCGCACATGAAACTTTGCGCCCAATACATAAAACTTTACGCCCAATACATAAAACTTTATGTCCGCTACATAAAACTTTCCGCCAAATAGAAAAAATTTTACTTGTCTTTTAATTTTCAAGAAAATGAAACAGCCTTTATCTGCTTCACATGCTTTTCTTCAATGAGGATAGGCCGAGAAGTATAGTGTGTATTAAGGACGTAAGGCTATCAAGCATCAAGTGACTGCAACACCATTATTTTAAAAACAATTTTTCCCTTTATGAAAATGCTACCCACCCAAATTTTACACTTGCGTTTATGTTGATCACGCTTTTTGTTAGAAATTAATTTAATGTCAAAGATATTTCCTCAAAAACAAAATCTCATTTACAAAAAAATATCTGTTAAAATCGGTTTCGCCGCAACATAAATATCAGGCTGCGTAAAAGAAAATTATTTACGAATTTTATAATGCGCATTAGCCTAAGTTATACCACTATATTCAAAAGATTATAAACATAAAATTACATAAGTAAAGACCATCCTCATTTTTTTAAAATAGAGGAAACAGTGATTAATTTACTGATAAAGAATTTAGTTAAGCGTGTAACCAACTAAATATATAATAAGAGTACACACAAACATAATAATTGTTATATTATAGATTATTATAAGAATTAAGATTGCCTTGAAGAAGGTTTCTATTTCATAAGTTATTTTTATGAAAAGAACCTATGGACCTAATCAGGTAAAATGAATCTCATAGGCTATATAATTGTTTGCATTCTAGGCGAAGCTTACTTTAATATTTTTATCGAAATTATTACAATTATAATTATTATTATTGATATTCTTATCACAAAATAAAACTGTTGGGATTAAAATTTATGTTAGAATAAATTTACTTTTTAATTATGGAATTATTTCAGTTTCTCAAGGTAAAATGAGATAAAAAATACACGTGTTTAAAAAACTAAGTCTTGTCGTCTTGCAGCTTACATTTTTTAAATTTTTAATGCATAATGCTCATCCATAAGATTATTTCTTGCTGCATTTCCTTTTTTATTAATTTTAATTCAAATTTCACAATAGTTGTCATAAATTTTTATGAACAAATATTTTTATTAGAACTTATACTTTTACTTTCATCTTACTGGTTCATGTAAACTATGAACAGATGTTTGATTCTAACTTTTTTTACAACCGGAAATGATGAATGAAGACTTTTTGATGATTAGAAAAAAAGTAAACATTTTTTTTCCAAAATTGATGCATTTTGTTTTGTGTTCGTCAAATAATTAATTTCTGGATGTTCAGAGTTTACATTCTTTTCGTCCTTGCTTCGTAAGAAAGTTGGAAATAAATATTTTAGAAAATCATGTTAAAGATGGATGTAAGGTCTTGTACTAATTTCCTTTTTTCTGTTTTAGGTGAGCAGTTATTTTATTTAATGAAAATTGAATGAAGACTTCTGTTATTAACAGTTACCGACTTAAAGATCATTTAATGTTTCGAATTAGCGCCAAAGTAAAGACAAAAGTATAAACCATCCTTATTTTAGCCAAGTCACTTGTCCCACTAACTGACTCTTTCCAGTTCAATTTAGAAGTATGTCCGAATCCATGTTTGCTATTTTTTGTATAAGAATTCAAAAAATTTTCATAAAGAAATTTATAGTTTGCCTGTTGTTTACTTTTCGATTACTGGTTTTAGAGATTGGCGATTTTCCAATAACTCTATTCTACGATACTTTGTACATATACAATAATTATTAATTATTTTCACAATTTTTATATTCATATTCAAAGTTTGGCTATTTTTTAGGGAAGAGGCTCAGTGTTTAAAACATGTTTTGGACTCCCATCATACTTTTTGGGTCAGAAAAGTCGTCAGCCCAACAGATAATGGTCTACAGGAACAGCTAACCACCACTGATTTAGATATTCTTAACGCTGGGAACACCCTGACGTTTCGTAACTCTGTCAGTGAAGAAGTCATTAAGATCACTATCCATACCGGTAACTTTAGATATCACATCAAGTAGTGGAGAGTATCTGATGAACCCGCTCTCTTTCATCACTCACCGATAGAGTTCAAGGTAAAAAAATGGATCACATGATAAATAAATAAGCCTGAAATGCAAGAAAAACAAACTGGGGACAGTTTTGCACAGAACTAAGGAGTGCAATTCCAGAGGTGCCCAGGTCAATCGGAGATGTGGACAATCTGGAGATGGCAGTCCAGATTTTCACGAAAGCTTTTGAATCAACTTATGAAAGTAATAGCCTACCACAAACGTCAAAAAGGCTGGGGAGAAGAACTGGTCAAATAAAAAAATCGAAGAGCTTCGAAAGGAAACCAGAAGGCGGTTCCCGGTTCCGATTACGGTGACGATTGGAGCCATCGACTAATGAGCGACAGAATCCGCTCTGATTGATCGACGTTTGGAATCGTGACCGTAATTGGAACCAGGAACCGCTCGTCTGAATACGGCATCACAGAGGGCTGCGGAGATCACCATAGGGCCATTCGTGAGACTCGATAGGAATAGTGTGAAGTTGGGATATATTCCGAAGGCATGGACTTGTACATCTTTTCTTTTAAAAACAGAGAAAATATTTGGTGATAGATATACCCGCAACAATGTCTTGTCAAGTATGCCACTTCAAAAGGGGTAAAACGCCTATAGAGGGCTGGTCCCTCGACCAAAACGGTCCTGAGCGGATCAGTAAACTCAATTAAAGGACAACTGCAGCAGAAAGGCCTCGCGATTGGAACCTTTATTGACATCGAAGTAGCGTTCAACTACACCTATGGACAGATGATAATGGCTGCTATGATTTTTTGGTATTTGATGAACTGCTTTATTTGTTTATAAATTTGTGCAGCCATGTTACGGGCTCTACGGACAAGCATGGAAGTGTTGATGCATCAAAGGGGGGACAAAAGGCCAGTAGCATGGGAGTGTTGGGTAAGATAAAGAGGAAAGGTTTGGGGAGCAGGATCATTAGGGAAGAATGTGTCATGAACGAGGGAGGCGGTAGATAAGTATCAGGAGCAGCTGGGAAAAGTGAGGTAGTAAGGTAGGACTTGAAAGAGAAAGTGAAAGGTTGTGTGCAAAAGAAGGTATTCAAAAAACAAGAAGAAATGAATGGTGAAGGCCCTTTGGGATAGGAGATGTAAAATGATGAAGAGAAAGTTGAAAAGGAAGTACAGGAAGTGGAAGGAAGAAATTGCGGAAAGGAATAAGTACGTAGAAATGAGGAAGGAGTTTAGAGTGATGTGTAAGAAGAAAAATTAAAAAAAGAAAAAAGATCTGGAAGAGAAATTGAAAAGTTTCAAGACAGAAGTGGACGTCTGGAAGATAGTTATTAGGTTTCGGAAACGTAGGGTGGGGATAAGTGATAAATATGAAGTGAGGAATGGAGGGAATCTTTAAAAGATTCATTTAAGGTGTCAGATACACGAAAGTAAGGTAAGGGGATTAGAAGAACGAGGGAGACAGATTAACAGGATCTGAATGACGAGAAGATAGAGAAACAGATGAGGAAGTTGAAAAGGTTTAAGGCAGCAGGGCTTGACGGGGTAGAGAATGAACCGTGGTTATTTGACGGACAAGAGGTAAGGGAGAGGCTGAAGGGTGTATTAAACAGAGTATGGACGGGAAGGGATTCCCAAGTATAAACTGTACTACTGTATAAAAAAGGGATAGGAATAGATAATCAGCAAAAAAAGTTGCGAAAGTTTGCTCGTTCTCTGTAGACCTAAATAGCGCGTTTCCTTCGGTTGTTACGGGGGGGGGGGGTTGTGGGAGGCAATTTAAGAGAGGGGAGTAATGAGAAGCCTGATCAAGAGTGTAAGGTAGATATAAAAGCAGACGGAAAACAGGGTAAAGGGAGGGGAGGGAATCTCTGAGGGTTTTTAGATAGATGGGGGTTGAGGAAAGGGTGTACACTTAGTCCAACGATTTTTGCCATTTTAATCGCAGATATGGAGAGTACGCCAGCGCCGCAGTGGTGGCAGGATTTTGCGTAGGAGGAATCAGGATATGGTCACTCGAATATGCAGTTGTCACGGGCACATATTTATTCTTCCCTACTCGCAATCTAACTGTTTTACCGTCATGAATAATGTGTCTGCGAAATTTGAATGGAAGGTTCTGATTTGCACGGGACACGAAAAAATAATAGCTATCAAAATGATTCATCTTATAAATCTACACAAATTAATCACATAATATATTATTTAAGAATTAATATTTTTGTTTTAATTGTAACAAATATTATTAAATTATCAATTTTCCATTCATACTACGTAACATAAAAAATAAATAAATTGTATTGCTAATTTCAAAATAACTATCTCGAAAAATTAATTTGAAATAAAGAACAAACAATGAAATGATGAAATACGTGTCATTTTTTGTATTGAACAAATCAAATCAAGGCATAATGTTAACAAGAAATTAATGCTGGGAAACATTCGAATCCACAACGAAGGAATATTTATAGTTTTCAAGGTATTTACTTTATCAATCGGTTTTGAGCTGATACAATAATTTTTTGATATTAGGAGATCGCTGTAAAATATTACAAGTAAAAATTGATTAACTTGAAACAGACCTTCAAATTTGCTTTTGACTACATTTTTTATAAATGGAAGAAGTATAGTTTTCGTTTCAATCGGAATTCTTTTCAAACCAAAATATTTTTTGATAGGAACCGTAGTTTCTGCGTTATTTGTAGAAAAAAACATTATTACTAAGCTAATTAAATTTTTTGTTACCAGACATAAAGTGTACTAAAAATTATATAAAAAAATTAAACGACTAAATTAGAACCAAAAAGTTTTTTTTTGAGCTGTCTAGACAGACTTTTAAGAACAAAAAAATAAAAATACGTATGTGTCTTCTCTTTTGAGTAAATATTCTGCTATGAGATAAAAATTAACTTACTCATTCGCTTCGCGCTCGATTGTACATTTATCTTGCGCTTCGCGATCAATAATGTACTGATTTGTGATTCTCTCACATTTGTGCACAGTATTTAAAAATTAAAGGTCAAAGCATCGACAACTGTCTGAATGATTGAAAACTTTATACCATTTCAATAAATTTCTATTATTACGAGGGTGGATTGATAAGTTTCCGGCCTGACCAAGAAAAACAACGTTTTTAAGAATTTTTTTTTTTATTTCTCAACATAATCTCCTCCAAGTCTAGTAATGCCATCTCTATAGAATGATTCGTCAAGCTCCTCAAAATACCCATTTACAGCTTCGATTACTTCTTCATTGTCCGCAAATCTCTTACCGC
>NC_046658.1:164992767-165017967 GCF_010883055.1 Belonocnema kinseyi | reverse complement strand
CTATCTAAGGATGGTACTATAGAACGCCACCTCAAGGTAGGCCTAGTGGCGCCATCTCTTGGTCAGGCCGGAAACTTATCAATCCACCCTCGTATAATTCATAATATTTATTGGGATTAATACAGAACTATTTTCATTCTCCATTTTTATGTATTTAATTTTTTTAAGTCACTTTTAAAACCAAAAATAAGCAGTCTAGCGTAAAATGAATCTAAGAAAAATGTTGCATATAATTTATTCAAAAATTTTTGTCAAATAAAATGTTATCGTAGCATCCTATCAAGAAATTATTGACGACGAATTTGTGGATATTTCTGAAAATATAAACCTTTGTCTATTTATTTTTTCATAGGTTGTTTCAGTTGTCCAAAAATTTAATTTATATTTTTTGAATTTTGTATTTTTTACTCATGAAACAAAGCTGCGCCACAATATGTTTTCGGCTTGGAAAGGGAATGTAGGTATTAGTTCCTGATATCACTCTAATTTGTTTATCGGTAAGAATGACGTATCTTTGAAATTCAAATTAAACGTTCTGATTTCTGCGGGGAATAAGACGAATATATCCAAGTTGTCTAAGTGTATAACCAAGTACTGCGGAAAAAGGAGGCCTACCCTGAGGAGACCTGGCTCTGCCACTAATAGGGGGCTCTTCAGTATAAGTCCGGTGAGGTGAATGATGTGTGGAAGGAGAAGAAGAACTAAAATTACGTTTGCTATGATTACTTCCGTCCAACTGCGAACTTAATTCCACAAAAAGAAATAGAGAATTCATTTTTTGGCAGTCTGCCTTTTGCCTGTTGCTTTGTTCAGCCTAAAGAACTTATTGTTTTAATTATTGACTCATTATTACTCTGGCATGCAATTTATTCTCAGTGACTTGTCCTCTTTACAATTAACACCCTTTCTGTAAACTGTATAATAGACATTCAGGTGTATTGGGACTATTTTAGCGGTAACAAATTGTGCACCCGGAGTCCCTTAATACTTAAATTTGTCATTTTTGCTGAGCTTCCCATAATGAAAATTAAAGGTTAATTTGTTTTGCTCAACAAATTTATTTCTAATATCTTTGTATGCGATGTTTGCACATGCGCTCTGCTTCGCCGCGCCGACATGAAACTTATCACTTGCTACATAAAACTTTACGCATGCTACATAAAACTATACAGCTACTACATAAAACTTTTCGAGGTCAGACAACTCAGCGGCACCACTAACGAAAAACAAAATGTCATTTAATGCATATTTTTTGCTATTTTTTTTCCAAAAAAAAACATACTTTTTTTGCTGTATTAGTTTTCGAGAAAACAAGGCGGCGCTGGCTTGTCGGCAACTCAGCGGCGCCCTCTACAAAAATCATTAAAGACTAAATAAATTAAACAAAATAACTAGGTTAGATTTTTTTGTTATTTCTTTTTGCTTTACAATGAGCTATGAATCGCTTTTGCAAATTCAACCCTTATTAAAAAAAACTAACCCCTGTAATGAAAACAATTTTTTTTTAAATATATTAGAAAAATGACTAGGCTAGATTCTTTTGCTTTTAAATTTGATACTAAACACTTTTATAAAATCAACGAATATTGCAAAAAGCAACCCCCTGTAATGAGAAAAAGTATTTTAACAAAGTATTGAAAAAATGTCTTGGCTAGATTTTTTTGCTTTACAGTGGGCTATGAATCGCTTTTGTAAAGTCAACCCTTATTTTTTAAAAATACCCCCTGTAATGAAAACAAGTCTTTAAAAAAATATTTAGAAAATGACTAGACTAGATTCTTTTGCTATTTTTTTTCTTTCAAATGTGATATTAAACACTTTTATAAAATTCAACCCTTATTGTAAAAAGCAACCCCCCATAATGAGAAAAAGTATTTTAAAAAGTATGGAAAAAATGACTAGGATTGATTTTTTTGCTATTTTTTTGCTTTACAATGAACTATGAATCGCTTTTCTAAAGTGAATCCTTATAAAAAAGACTATCCGCTGTGATGAAAAAAAGTATTTAAAAAAAATGACTAGGCTAGATTGTTTTGATATTTTTTTGCTTTCAAATGTGATAATAAACACTTTTATAAAATCAACCCTTATTGTAAAAAGTAACCCCCGTAATGCGAAAAAGTTTTTAAAAAAAGTATTGAAAAAATGACTGGGCTAGATTTTTTTGCTATTTTATTTTGCTATCATATGTGATTTCAAACACCTCTGTAAAACCAACCCTTATTGAAAAAAGCTACCTCCTGTAATGAAAAAGGATTAAAAAACAGTATTGAAACTTCATTGACACTGGAAAATTCCCAAAAAGATCATTTTATGACAAATTTATATCTACGAGGTGAAGAGGGGTTGAGTTTAGACGTAAATGTTTAGGGACAAAAAATTGGAGTGTGTATTTTCGAGGAGCTTCAAAATCAGAGACTCAATGAAGTTTCAATACTGTTTTTGAATACTTTTTTTCATTACAGGGGGGTTGCTGTTTACAATAAGGGCTGGTTTTACAAAAGTGTTTAAAATCACATTTGAAAAAAATAGCAAAAAATCTAGCTTAGTCATTTTTTCAATACTTTTTCTTAAATACTTTTTCTCATTACAGGGGGTTGCTTTTTACAATAAGGGGTTGATTTTATAAAAGTGTTTAATATCACATTTGAGAGCAAAAAAATATCAAAAGAATCTAGCCTACTCATTTTTTCAATATTTTGTTTAATTCTTGTTTTCATTACAGGGCGTAGTTTTTTGTAATAAGGGTTGGCTTTACAAAAGCGATTCATAGCTCATTGTAAAGCAAGAAAATGGCCAAAAAGTCTAGCCTAGTCATTTTTTCAATACTTTTTTAAATTAATTTTTTTCATGACAGGGGGTAGTTTTTTTAATAAGGTTTGACTCTACAAAAGCGATTAGTAGCTCAGTATAAAGCAAAAAATAGCAAAAAAATCTAACCTAGTCATTTTTTTTAATTTCTTGATTTTTGAATGATTTTTGTAGAGGGCGCCGCTGAATTGTCGGTAAGCTAGCGCCGCCCTCTTTTCTCGAAAACTAATAGAGCAAAAAAATTATTCTTTTTGGTAAAAAATGGCAAAAAAATATGCATTATATGACATTTTGTTTTTCGTTAGTGGCGCCGCTGAGTTGTTTGACCTAACTTTCCGCCCGATAGAGAAAATATGTGTATCTTTTAATTTTAAGTTTTCAAGGACATAACACATCTTTTATCTGCTGCACATGCTTGTTTTAAAGGAGGGTAGGACAAACTTTGAATTTCCTCACATCCCAGTGGGCACAAAATTTGGCGACGTCTTTACGACATCTTTACGACATCTTTACGTTATCCTATGTCTATGTCGTTTCGGTGTATTTGCGATATAGTAAGGACATCGTCAGATCATACGACTTATTTACGATATCGTCAAGGCACCTTAACGGTATGGACATAGGATGTCGTAAAGTTGTCGTTAAGATGTCGCAACGATGTCATAAAGACGTCGCCAAGTTGTGGGCCCACTGGGATTTAAAAGAACATTAGCAACATTATTGATGCACATTGGTCTCACTCACGTTTATGTTATGACACTTTTCGTTCCAGGGTGGTTAAAACAAAATGATTTACGAATCTTATAATGCGGACTAGCCTAAGTTGTAATACTGTGGTTAATAGATTGTAAATATAAAATTATTTCTTGTTATATTGGCATTATTGTAAATAATTTATGCATGTATTACGTGCAATGTAATGAAAATTATAAATCTGTTATATTTTAATTATCGAAAATAGAAATAAGAATGACCGTTAAAGCAAATAGAAAAGTAAAGACCATCCTTGTTTTTACAAAACAGAAATAAAATTGATTAAACTACAAAGGAAGAATTTGGTTAAGAGTGTAACTTACTGAATGAATAATAAAAGTACAAATATACAAGATAATCGTTATATTATTACTTATTACATTTCCTTTTTATTATAAATTTTAATTCGAGTTCTACATTATTTATTATGCAAATTATCTGTTTTATTTTGAGTTCGTGAAATAATTTCATTTTGTAAAAATTAAATGAAGATTCCTGTCATTAAGAGTCATCGGCTTGAAGAGCATTTAATGATTTTATTCTGTGCTTAATTTCATTATTTGTTTTTTGGTATTCTTTTTTTATTATTTTATTTATTATTATTCTTTTTTTTTAAATTTATATTTTTTTAGGTTTGAAACTTAACTATTTTATAAAAAGTTCGCATTTTTGGATAAAAAATTCCTTATTATAGATTTAATTTAATCATTTTGCTAAAAAAATACAAATATGTTGTTCAATATTTGTTAATTTTTTTGTTTATGTTTCACATAAAATATAACAAATTTTATAAATATGTAATATTATTATATTCACCAATATATTTGAGGATTAATGCCCAAGTGAAGACAAATGTATAAACCATCCTCATTTTCGCAAAGTAGAGAACAAATGATTAATTATTTGAATAATTTGTTTAAGAACTGTAACTGAGGAATATTCTGTTGTTCCATCAGAGTAAAAATAAATACATAAGTTGTAATCATTTCTCATATACGTGAGATAACGACATTATGGATATCAAAATTGCTTATCCGAGACATTTATATTATTTTAGATTTTGAACATGATAACTTCTTAGAGCATGGTGTGTACGCGCAAAAAATCGATGTTTGGTTTTTTTCAGCGGATAGGCTTTTAGTTTCCTTTCAAAGAATAGGTTTAACTTTTTACAGAATTAATTAAGAATATCTTTCCGATGATTTTTTTTGATATGATGCTATTTAAATTTCCAAGAATCATCAATCATTTCAATAATTTTTATAAACAAATTAGAAGCCTGGCCATTTTCGACAAATAGGCTTAATTTTTTGACACACTTAAACTACGTTTGTTTAAGAAAGCATTAGGAGCTTAGCAAGGGAGCTGGCTTTGTAACAGATAAACAAAGTCGGCCAATCTAAGGGCTTTCATACGGAATATATAAAAAGACTATTTGTGAGATTGGCTTACTTTTCATATGACAGCGATACCAAACAACTACCCAACTAAAATTATTTAAAATGTTATAAAAAATTTTAGTGTTCACGCGAGTGTTTTTCTATATTATTAAAAATGTAATCTCAGTAAGAGTGAGATGCTAACTCCCAACATACTTTTTGGGCTAGAACGGACATCAACGTATTGGGATCAGTGTTCTATGGAAGTAAGAAGTGCAAGAAGTGCATTCTCAGAGGTGCTCAGGTCAATCAGAAACGTGCCAGTCCTGGCAAAAAGGAGAAACTGTGGACTTAATTTACAACGATGTGGGATGAATACAAGGTTTCAACACGTTAGGCAAAGTAATAAAGCTGAACTAACCTATGCACACATCGCGAAAAGACCAAAGGCGGCTAGTATAAGCTTCTTTCTCAAAATCAAAATGCTATTCTCGGCACCCTGCAACTGCCCGCCGGGGGATAAAAAGCATTGGACCAGGATACATTGGCTCTCCTGAGCAAAGCATATTTTCCAGGCTTCAAAGGTAGAGAGAGAAGGGGTGAGACCTTCAAAGCAACCAAAGCCTCATGTGGCTTAACTGGGCTCAACGCGGCGGCTAGCCAACGAGATTGTTACTATCTGCGCTGCTAGGTTTGCCCTAAACTCTTTCAGTCCTCACAAGTCTCCTGGTCTGGATGACATTATTCAGCTCCTCTTACAGAGGACTTAAGAGATCATCATTGGGCCCATTACGACGATTCCTAGGGCTATTCCGTTCTAATAGCCTCCTATCTTTTCTACTAAAAACGGTGGAAAGACCGATAGATAAATATATTCGTGTCAAAATCTTGTTTAGTAGGCCACTTTACATGGAGCAAAGCGCCTATAGGGCTGGCAACTCGACCGAGACGGCCCTAAGGGAATCAGTGAACCTAATTAAAGAACAACTGCAGCATAAAGGCCTCGCGATTCGAACCTTTTTGAACATCGAAGGAGCCCTCAACTACAACTCTGGAGAGATCATGAGTGCTGGCATACTTGCTCATGGTTTGCATATTGCGGTCGTGGAATGAACCGGCCACATGTTGGCTAACCAAAATCTAACTGCGAATAAGGGTGATATCACTTTATGTGAAACCGTCAACTCGGGATGTCCGCAGGGAGGTGTTTTATCGCCCCTTTTGTGGCGCTTTGTATTGATTAAACAGCTTAATCTGTTTAGGAGTCAGGGCCACCATGTTCTAGCTATGTGGGAAAGCATGTAAGGATGGATGCATGAAAGGGTGGACAAAAGGGCAATAGCATGGGTAAAGGGGGTATAGGTAAGATATTGGGTAAGACCTGGTAAAAAATGGTCAGAGTTGTAAACCTTGTCAATTAACACAGAACGAGAACCTAAAAAAAGTTAGAGTATCAAGGCCGAAGGCGGAAGCTCCTTGGCAACGTGTTCACATATATTACAAATCTTGAGTCTATCTTAAAATGTTTACGCAAGTGTTTTTCTATATTATTAAAAATATAATCTGAGAGTCCTACAGGGACACGAAGAATTCGTTACAAATTCGTTTATCAGAATTTATATCGTCGTACAGATCAACAACTTATACAGTAACAAAGGCCAGCCCAGCTGAGTAGATATAAGCGTACAAATTAAGGAAGCCGCTCTCTATCCTACTACCTCAAGATGAGATTAAACTAAAATGTAACTGAGAAGAAAAAACTCGTATTTTCTCAGTCAACAAGAAGGTGCTAGCTTGGAACAGCAAAACAAAAGTCGCTATTAAAATGGTTACCCGGGAGGATCATAGATTGACTCGGGGTCGTCACGTACCTAGTAAAATTGATGCCCAACAATGTTAGAAAAATGCATGTCAATCAACTAAAACCGAGTCAACTTGACGATTTCGAGCATGGAAATGAAAGAGTGTGAGATTTTTCTCAGCTAACAGTCACCGGGTCATGGAGGAAAATTTCTCAAAATTAGATGGAAGAAAAATTAACTCTCCAACGAAAATCCAAAAAAGTCCCAGAGAAGGAATCCCCAAACGTTCCGATAGAATAAAAAAAAAACCCTGATAGATTCCGTTTATAGCTCTTTTCGTGATGTAACGCTTGGATTGATCATGTGATCATTAGAGGAAGAAGCAAGTCGTGTCTTGGAATGTGGACGCATCAGATCGTGTAGATGTGCTTAGATTCGGAACGATTGTACTTTATCGAGTAACATTAAATCCATTCAATAATGAACACTATTAGCAGGTACGCTGTTTACTCCCTTAACTTCCCAGCAGAACATTTCCAATAGCTCTTATACACGATACTTTGCAAATTTACCATTGTTATTATCTATCATTATATCATTATAATTATATATTCAATATAAAATTAAAGTGCGGAATTCCTAAAAATAAAATCAGGAATCCTACAGCGAAATTTGGAGAACCACCATAAAGTGTTCCTATTGAAATTTTAACAAAAAAATACTTTTTTTCTTGGACAAAAATAAAGAAGATTAAAGAAAAATGAGGAGGTAATTAACCAAATCTGTAAGAAATAAACACTAACGTCTCGGCACCCAGACAGCACCCTTATCAATGAAAAAAAATATTTAGAAAATTTGTAATATTTGAAATACCAAAGCAGACAGGAACATTACTAACACAACGATGCTCTCTTGCTGACACCCGAGAATCAAAGGAGGATCAAAATAACAACCTTTCATAAACATATTTGATACATCCGGTGAGGGTCAGAAGGTAAACCGGTTATAAACATACCTGAAAAATCTATAATCAGCACGTCAGAACTAGAGAAAATAAAAGAAAATTAAAAATGTATAAAAACTCAGTGCTAATATAATAAATCATATTAGAACAAATCTTGATTAATCTGTCCAAATCAGTCTTTAAATTAATAGATAAATTTTTTGTTTGTTAATGTCAAACATTTCCATAAATTCTTTCTTTCTCTCATTAATTTCACTATGGAAAGTCAAAATATTGTCTGCTTCTGGAAAAATATTTAAAAATTTTACGCAAATTAAAATTTTTCTCTAGAAAGACTAATTTGTTGTTTAGTCAAAATAGAGAGTTTATTTTTTTGTTTTTTGTCATTCTTTAAAATTTTTTAATTGAGAAATACATGATGTTTGAAAATCTCAAAGTATCATATTATTGTAAACATGCTTTTAATTCACATCTGATTCTGGAAATTTTTTACATAAAAACATTAACATGATTTGAAACATCTTTAATCAGTAAATTTAGTAGTAAAAGTTTAAAATTGGTTACAGTATTTTTAAATTTTCTATTAAAAAAATTACTGTAAATTGGAAAATCTCGAAATTCGTTATCCAAACAAAATATTTCTTTAGGTAAAACATCAGTTCTTGTACATTCAATTAAAATCATTATTTTTAAGAATACTGCTTCTTAATTTTTAATTTATATCACACCATAATTTAACCTTTCTGAAAATCTCAGGACCATGTGCAACATTGATCTGATTAAAAAACAGAATGTTAAAAAAATTAATAAAAAATGTTATAGAAACAATAAAATAAAAGAGAAGAGTAGAAAAAATGTCCAATCCTATTCAGCCAAATTAAAATTACAAATTTTTAAATGAGATAAAAATAAAGTTTTAAATCCTATTTAACGTTCAATAATTGAAATTAATCTTTAAAATCCCTGATAATAAAAACAAGAATTCAAATACCAAATTTCTTTCTACTAAAAAAGAAAAGAAGATAATTTTTTGCTTGGACAAAAACAAAAACGAAAAATAAGTTTGTTGTCTTCTTATTTTTCTTTTTCAAATTTGGTCGTTGAATTCTTAGTTTTATTATTAGGAATTCTGCAGTTTAAAATGTTTAAATCTTGACGATTATTTATTCTGCATCATGAGTGAGTATCCAAGCGAAGAGGTATACAAATAAGAGTGATTCAGGTTAGAATTAATTTAATGATATTTTATTGAACTTAATTTCGAAATAAAATAATTGCAAATAAATTAAAGAAAAGCGCGCAGAGTGCTGGCATGTGGTTATTGTTCAAGTTAATTCTGTTCCTATTCCGTTTTGCAAAAATTATTATATTTTACTTTACAATTTCTGTATTGAATTAACGGTAGACAGTATCCAGTGAGTCATTTTTTGCAACAACTTGAGTAAAAAGATACGGAAAGATAGGGTAATCTTTACCTACTTTGCATTCCTTAATTTCATCTGCTATCATATTAACGACTGCGTGGCTTATCATGTTTATTTTCACTCTCGCACGAGATTTACCTTTTCTATATATTCCACGAAGAATTCCACTATGCTCTAATATCGCAAAAACGTCACCCTGGGCTGTTGACAATACAATATATTCACGGGTCGGCACGGGCATGTATATATTACGTTGTAATTGTAATCGAAGTCTTTCATCGGGAAAAATAACGTATCTTCGAAATTCAAATTGACGATTCTGATTTGTCTCGGGAATAAGCCGAATATATCCAAGTTGTCCAAGTGCATAACCAAGCACTCGATCAGTAGGAGGTCTGCCAGGAGGAGACTTATGCCTGGCATGAAAAGAAGGCTCCACAGAAGAAGTCAGGCGAGGTGAATCTTTTATGGCGAAAGAAGTTGAACCAGGATTATGTTCGCTATTAGCGTTCGATGCGTAATGTAGTGAATCGGAATTTGTAACAACTTTAATAAAAGTATTATGGCAGATTCGGTGAATTTCGCCTACTGGACAATCCCGAACTTCAGATGGGGTCATATTTTCAACTGTGCCGCTATTCATATTTATTTTTGCTCTCGAGTGATTTTTATTTGTTCTGTATATTCCACGAAGAACCCCGGCATGTTCCAAGATTGCAAAAATATCACCGTTGGATGCTGATAGTACAATATATTCTAGATCTGGAGCAAGAGCATAGGCTCTAGTTCCTGATCGCAGTCTAATTGGTACACCGGCAGGAAAGGCGTATCTTCGAAATTCGAATAGAAGGCTTTGATTTTTGCGGGGACTGAGGCGAATATATCCAAGTTGTGCAAGTGTATATCCAAGTAATTCAAAAGAATCAGTCGTGTCCTTAGGAGACTTAGACCAGAAACGAACGAGAGGCTTTTTGTGACAAGTCCGGTTGAATGATTGTGGTGTAGTAGAGGAAGAAGAACCAGGATTACTTTTGCTGATAGGATTTTCATCAAACTGTGAACTTAATTCTGCAAAAAGAAACATATAATTCATTTTTTGCCAGTGGCACCGATAGATCAGTTAGACGGTTAGGGGTTAGGGGATCAGTTAGGGGTGAAGCTGAAATTCTTTCTGTAACTAATCTGAGAAGAGAAATCGTAGAGACATGATACAGTTTTTCCACTAGGCTGACCCAGATTATCACACTTTAGAAATGCCAAAGTTGAAATTGCATTTGTCATTTTTTTTGTTTTTCTTAATGAGATTTAAAGGTCAATTCTTTTTTTTAAATTTATTCTCCATAGTTCCAAAAATGGTCCTTAAGAATTTCAAGTTACGCAAGCACATCTTTGGTTTGATTAAACTCAATGTTTATAGTGAAGACTAGTGCAAAAACGCTTTACTAGCCTTACTGACAATAAACTTTTTTCTGTTACGCAAAAACCTATATAAAACGAATATTTTTCACCTTCTCTCATTTTTTTAAAAATCATTATTCTCTCAATCAAAATACTATCTACTTAAATGCTTACTACTCTCACAAAAATAAACCAAATTATTATAAAAGGGATTGTGTAAGAAAAGATGAGGGCCAGAACTTTGTAATTCCTTCGAATATAAAAGAGGATTAGTTATTTTATTAACTTACACCAGTTAGATATTGTTTGAAATTCAAAGGACTGTTATTAAAAACGAAATCTTGTTTACAGACAATAACCAAAATACTAGCACGTACTAAAACGTCTTCAATAGTAAGAAAATCGACGGAAATATTTATCGAGTCAGAAGTCGGTCGAAAATTAATTAAAAGACGTCCTTATTTCCACATGTCTTGCTGAAGACTTATCTTTATTGGTTGTAGATTAGGGCGGATTGAAACAACATTTTTAATTTAAATTATAGCATTTAAAAAAATATTTTCAAAATTGTGATTTCAAAAGAAAATTTTAGTGATGAACTTAGTAACGTAGAAAATAATTTTTATTTCAGAGTCGAAGTTTCAAACATAATCAAAAATGGTACAAAATCATAACACATATAAGTTCAGAAGGAAATTTTTTGAGCTTCTTTAAAAGTAAGCAAAGAGATGCAAATCTTAAGTAAAATTAAAATAATCCGATACGTCAAAATCTTAATTATAGTTATTTTGACTTTTCCTTCTAAAACTAAAAAAATAAATGTCTGAGTTGGAACCATTTTTGGTTTCTTTCACAATAAAAGTTTTGAAAATCTTTTGTTGGATCAAAACAAATTCATTCATGCAGTAAATATCGTAATATATCGTTTCAAAAGTCCCCAAAATAATCATACTCATTTTGAGATGTAGAAAATATTTCTGCTAACCATAGTCAAAATTAAAAACAAGATTTACTTAATTATATGCCAAAATCGTAATTATAATTGTTAAACAACAGTTTAGCAATGATTTTTTAAAGAAAATTTTGAGTAAGTTCAAAAGATACTTCGAAGCTTTAAATATTCAAGCGTAATTTAAATGGGAAATTTCAAGTGATTTTTTTTTAATTTTCCAGCAATTAATAAAAGTGTAAGAAAAATTTATGCATTTAAAAATCTTTCGTATTTTTAAAATAATTTCAAAAATAATTGGAAATTTTAAACAATTGCAAGAAATTTAAAGCAAAATGTAGATTTTTTAACATTGTGAAATAAACTGTTTAAGCTGTCTAAGGTTATTGAGAGATTAAAAGATGATATAAACTTGCTCTGAAAATTCCGGGAAGAATTTTAATGATTTTTGATTGAAATAATAATACATTTATGAAACAATTATTAACTCGTCTGTAGTTATTATCAAAATAAATAAGCAATTATTAGTTTGTAAGGGCCCAGAATATAAATAATTTTATATCTAATTTAAAAAGTGTTGAATCAAAAAAATTAATTTTCTCAATTTTTCATGTTTCTCTCTAAAAATTGCTTAAAAAGACATCATTTTGAAAATCTATTAGTTTGTTGATTCATTGTTCAAATAAACATAATTTTATCTTCAAGAGTTTGAAACTTTTTTAATAAGTCTGAAAAATCCGGGAAATAATAAAAAATATTATGCTATCAATTATTTTATTGTAATTGAAATTATTAATTTCAATAAATATTCCTAAGTAAAATTAACTTGATAATTCAACTATTTTGTTATAAATTTGTCTTCGTAGGTTGAAAATTTAACTATTTGGTTAAAAAATTATTTGTTTGTAGTAAGCATGACAGTATATTATGCACCAAGCGAGTGAAGAACGACATTATTTATGAGTGTATGTTTTCATTGCGAGTAGTAGGAGCCGATTTTACGTGCCGTCTTTCAAGGTCATATACGTGTAGCGGCCATGTATCTCTATGGAATCAAAAATAATTACATCAGGGGTAAATAATGGATGTTAATAAACAGCTCATTCATATATTATCTATACAAAATAATAAATATATCATATTATTAATTTTACCAATAGAATAGAGGATGACTGCCAACTTGAAGACAAACACATAACCCATTCTTATTTTCTAAAAGTAGAAGAAGAACTGATTAATGCCAAAGTGAATAATTTGGCTGACAACTGTCACTAAGAAACAAAATATTCACCATTATGGAACAAATAGGTAAATAAGTAGTAGTTATCTTAAATATATGTGAGATAACGACAATATAGGTGTCGAGATTGTGATTATTTTGTTACATTTTTATCTCAATTGGAAGGTTTCAATTTTATGTGAAAATTGATCAGCACGGATTTCATCAAATCTCGAAATTTTTGGACTCAATGTGATTTAAAATTAATGGCTTTCGTTCGATTCGTGAAAAAAGTTAATTAAAAATAAATAATTAAATTTTTCGATAAAATTACACACGATGTTTGTAATCTGGCTTAGGCTGATGTGATAATTTTTTTTATCAACAAGTAAAAGTAAAATTTTCGAAGAATGAAAATGTGTCTGTTTTATATTTTATTAGACATAAAATTTAATTCATACAGTTTTTGCTGAAAGTTCAACATTTTTATTTTAAAATGTTCGTTCTCAATTTTTCATTTATAGTTCATCTTTTTTTATTAAAAAGTCAAGTGAATAATGGGAAATTAAACTACTTCATTGAAAATTCATTTATTAGTTGAAGATTAACTTCTTTGTTGAAATTCGGTTGTTTGTTCTTGTTAAAACTAAACTGTTTTGATTGAATATTTAAGTAATCCAATATTTATTTTAAATTAATTTTTCATTATAATTAATTATTAAAATAATTATTTTTACATTAAAATTATTTCTTGAAAAAAAAGATCCTACTCCATCTTCACTCTATTGGGAATCGAACCACAAAACTTCTGATTTCCGGTCAGGTGCTTTTCCAATTAAGCCATTAGAGGGATCAGAATAAGAACTCTTAATTCAAGAACATAACGCTAATTTTTAGCTAGGTGTGAATGGTACAAGTAATTATTTAAAAATTTTTTAATTTATCTGCTATATCATCAGAGATTGTACCTTACCGACAGTAGATCAACCCTCCAAACCATGAAGGTAGAAAATCTACACAATATCGATCAAGTTAAGAATCTTGAATTAAAGAAAAATTCTTGACCTCCTAATAAGACTAGATGGAAAATAATATTTTTGAATTAAAATTATTTCTTGAAAACAAGATCCTACTCCATCTCCACTCCATTGGGAATCGAATCAGAAGTTTTGTGGTTCGATTCCCAATGGAGTAAAGATGGAGTAGGATCTTTTTTTAAAGAAATAATTTTAATTTAAAAATATAATTTTCCATCTAGTCTTATTAAGACGTTAAGCATTTTTCTGTTATTGAAGATTCTTAACTTGATCGATATTGTGTAGATTTTCTGCTTTCATGGTTTGGAGGGTTGATTTACTGTCGGTAAGGTACAATCTCTGATGATGTAGCAGATAAATTAAAAAAATTTTAAATAATTATTTTTAGTTGCAAATTCAACCATTCCTGTGCAGATATTTTAGTGGGGCGTCAGTCGAGCCTGTTTTTCGTGCTAGGTACAGGGCTCCTCAGGGAAGGCCTCCTTTTCTTGAAATTCTGGGATATACGTGGAAACAACTTGGATATATTCGCCTCATTCCCCGCACAAATCAAAGCTTTCGATTCGAATTTCGCAGATACGTTATTTCAGCTGGTGAGCGAGTTAGAATGCGAGAAGGAAGTAAAATCTATGGTCGCGTTCCAAATCGAGAACAAATTGTACTATCATTATCGAACGGTGACATTTTTGCAATATTGGAGTATAGTGGAGTTCTTCGTGGAATATATAGGTCCAGCAGAAAACATTCGAGAGTAAAAATAAATATAATAAGCGGCGTAGTTGAAAATAGGACCCAACATGAAGTTAGGTATTGTCCTGTAGGCGAAAGTCGCCCAATCATTCCTCAAAATTTCATTAAAGCTTTTGCAAATTACGATTCACTACAGTCCGAATTAAATCCTAATAGCGCACGTAATCCTGTTTCTTCTTCTTCTGGCAGAAAAAATTCATCTGACTTGATTTCTCGTGAAGAGCCTCCTCTTCATGGCAGGTCCATGTCTCCTCCTGGCAGTCCTCCTACTGATCGGGTACTTGGATATGCACTTGGACAACTCGGATATATTCGGCTTATTCCCCAGAATAATCAGAGCCGGCGATTTGAATTTCGAAGACATGTTATTTCTGCCGATAAACCAGTTCGATTGCAATTAAAACATAATATCTATGTGCCCGTGCCAACCCAAGAAAATATTGTATTATCAACAGCCAATGGTGATGTTTTTGCAATATTAGATTATAGTGGAATTCTTCGTGGAATATATAGGAAAGGGAAATTCCGTTCTAGAGTAAAATGAAACATGATAAGCAGCGCAGTTAATAATTTAACAGCAGAAGAAATTAAGTAATGTCAAGTCGGCATCGATCGCCCAATTTTTCCGCTTCTTTTTATGGAAGTTGTTGCAAAAACCGATTCACTGCAGAATCTTTATAGTTAATTCATTACCGAACTTGTAAAGTTAAGTGCAATGATTTTTGTAATCCAGATTTAGAATAAAATTGAAGTTAAAAATTAAAACTTTAACTTATTATGAGCCTTAAAGCTCCTTCCTTCATTATATTTGATCAATACTCCATACGCTCATCCACATTTTTTTCTTCCGAATTTTCTGTATACAGGTAGTCACCCGAATTTTTCCAATCACCATTTGCCCAAACCACAAATTGAATTTTAATAGTTTTTCAAGTCTAGAGTATAATTTGTGGGCGAAGTGAAATAACATAATGCAAAATAAATTTTAGAATGCAATTATTATTTGTTTTTGAATTCTATTTTCTTAGATAAATTTTCTATTTAATTTACAATTTAAATGCGCAAAAGAGTTTTGAATTAATATCGTTCAAAATATTATGTCAATGCAGATTTCAGTAGTTCATGTAGTTCAAAAAGGATTATTATGTAACAATATGTAACATAAAAAATTGTAGAATAAATATAATTTTAATAATATTACTGATTACTCGTTTTCAAAGTAATCTTTTGGTTATTCAATTACTTCTTTTTGCCAGCAAGGTATAGTAGACCTTAAAAACTATTAGGTCTAACTTTCACGCAATTAATTTTAAACATAAAAATTCAAAAACTGTTCGAGATACTGTAAGGCTTTATCGAGCCGTGAAACAAGCATCCTAAAAGAAGCATCCATCTCCGAGAAAAACTTTTGTCGAAGGAAAACCGTTTATCGCTATTGTTATTAAAGAATACTCAGGAGTTTATTTAATCTATAAATGATTCCATTTAGCTATATTACACTATTTAAATTAGTAAAATATTTTTTAAATTTATAAATGAGTAAATATCACGAAATAACTAATTCGTCATTCAAAATTTAATTAATTGATTCAATCATTACAATTTTTAATGACTCAAAGTAAGAAAGTGTACTGTAAAGTTTGGCCAGAAAAGGTTTTTTTTGTATTTCTAAACAGAATTTTTGATGAATAACGTCACAACGATTAGCCAACAGTGACTATCTAACAAAATCTTCCTTTCCTTTTAGGCCTTAGAAAGTATAACCAAAGTGCAATCCAAAACTTTAATTTGTTAAAAAGTTGTACTGACAGACAACCCTGACAGAAACCGAAGTTAAAACTGTTCCTTTTCAATCAGTGAGTCCGATAAGAGCAAAAAATAAAATCGGTAATACTCAATTTTCCCATCAAACCAAAGTCTTATCATTGAGATGAGCATATAATAATTATAATGAGGATAATAAAAATATAAAATGATATAATTATCTCACAAGCACAATCTGGACACCTACTATATGGGCCCACATCTGAGCATCCGAAATGGAGGCCCGATCTGGCCCAGATATGGACCCTTTAATTTTTTATTTCTATAATTAGTAAGGTTTAAAAAGTTTTTTTAATATGTTGGGCAATTTCTGTACAGGGTAAAGTCAAAATTTATACTTTTTGTTGTAAATTTGTCTTTTTTGGTACAAAATTTATTTAACTGTTTAGCTAAAGATTAAAACACATTGTTAAAGATTCACCTTATCAGTTGTGTGTGAATACGTTTTACAGCGGATAGAAATTGCTTAAATATATTGAAATTGTTTAAATAATTACAAAATAATTGCTAGATAATTGTATGCATTATTATTAACCACCTTAAAATAAATATTACTCTTAAAATTCGTCAAGTGCGTTATTAATCCTGAAAATGATAAGTGGGTACGATTTGACGAAAATCAAAATAATTAGAACAGCAAATTGTTTAAAAATTTGCAAAACATGCTAAATAAAAAATATTACGTGTGAAGTGCATACAATATATTCTTTAAACCGGAGCGTAGTATGTTTTAGAGATATAATGAAAAAACGATATTGCTTAAACAATAGTTATTGTTTAATGTATTTAAAATTAGTAGAAAACCCCATCGTAAACCTTAATTTACAAGAACGAATTATATTCACTTATTTAATAAGTAACTCAGCACTTTTTGTTTTTGAATATTTAAAACGCGTAAAAACGACCCAATGGTAATAAATATTAAGAAAAGTTACAATTTTCTACTAATGTAAATTCGGGCGCTCAAGCACTGAAAATTGAATGTCTTGATTTTTTCTTTTAGTGAAAAAAACTCAGTGGAATTTTTCCAAATTGAAAAAAAACTTTTAGCGGCGCTGAGAAGTTTTTAGAACTTAAAAAATTTTGAATTGTTTGAAATTTATTCGCCAGCTGTAAAAATCAAACATTTTTTTTAAAGTTAAAAAATCTGTTTCCTAAAACTTCATTAGTTTAAATTAAAATAACACGTGATCATTTTATATTTTCAAAACTAATTTTTTTTACTTATAACTTTAATATGAATTTTGGCATTTTTGTGATATTCAAACTAATTCTAGCCGAATCCAAAAACTAATTTTTTTCTTAATTGAAAAATGAATTCCTGTATTTAGCAGGAATATTTATCATTATTTTTTTAATCGGATGGTTTTTTGTTACCTTGTACACTACACAAAATAGTTTCAGGTTGGCCGTTTTAATTGAGGATAAAAACTCCCAGTCTTTTTCCGATTCCCAAAAATGTTTCACGGTTAAAATAATTCGAAATAGTTTAATTTTTACTAGACTAATAAACTCAAATTATCAGCGAAAAAAATTATATACACAGTACATTTATAAAATTTTAATAATGCTAGAAATGAAATGACTTTTGAGTCTGTAGGCATGATAACTTTCGCAAAATCGATCAGATTAGATTCTGCTTTGGCACAATTTTTTAACGCCTAAAAAGAAAGAACAAGTTCGTAAATTAGCAATTTTTGATCAAAATTCAAAAATGGGCGCATTTTCAAAATGATTGGAACCACATTTTTTTGAGAAAAAAAAACGTTGATTTTCAAAGCGAAGAACAACGTTGATTTTTGAAAGCCCTACAAGATTCGGTAAGATGCGTAGCTTTTGTTTTATTTTAATCGTAAAAAACAAGATTAAAAATATTAGAAAAAAATAAAAACAAGTAAATAAGGAATAGTTATACTTCTTAAATTTTTAAATTAAAATCCATATTTCTTGTTGAAAACTGAAGTGATTGGTTGCAAGTTGAACTACTTTGCTAAAAATTAATTCGACTGGTTGAAGATTAAACTATTATAATTCTTCTCTTTTGCTGTTGAAAATTAATTTCCTCAACTGAAAATGTATCGTTTTTATCGACAACATGATATGCGAACAAGATGCTATTTGCTAATTTCGTAAACAAGAAACATCAAAAATTACATAAATCAATTATTAAAAAAATAATTGAGATATCTCCAGTCAATGATAAAACGTTTTTTAATCTTCCTTAAATTATATTTTTTGTCATTTTCAATTCATGGGTTAGATTCTTGATTTCGCCTCATTATGTCTGGATAATGAGGGCATGTGACAGCACTTGAATATTAATATCTCCAAAAGTTAAGCAAAGTCTATTTATTCCTCTCATCGTCAAAAAAAATTAGATGACCCTACAGGGCATTGTTTATATGAAAAAGAGCTAAATTTTTTTATAGGAGAAGTAGTTTTGGCTAGGGTCGTAAAAAATAACATCCACAATAAAAATATACAAAGAAAGAAATCTTGAGAACCATGATATATTAAAGTTTTGATCTTAATCCAAATTTTGATTACAAACATTAATACGTATTAGTTTATAATTTTTCCATTGAATTAATTATTATATAGTCTCCAGTCAATCGCAATTTGCAATAACTGCGATAAAAAAATATGTAAAAAGATTAGATTATCTATTCCTACTGGACATTCCTTAATTTCATCTTCAGTCATATTCTCAACTGCACCGCTTTCCTTATTTACTTATATTTTCGAATCTTATCTTTGTGCTTTATATATTTTAAGAAGAATTACAGGATACTCTAATATTTTTAAAACTTTGAGATTGAATGTTGATAATACAATAAGATCTCGTTCTAGCAAGGGCTGAAAAACGTATTTTTAAAATTCAAATCGCCGGCCATGGAGGATAGACATAAGGAGACCAAACTAGTGGAACTGAAAATGAACACTTTTCGGTTCCTAGAAGTACGCACACACACATGTGCAAAATCACACTCACGTATGCGGTTCCAAACTTTCCGAGCGTGGCGTGCCAACTACACTTTAAAAAAATATGGCCGCCGATCGAAACGCGAGTCAAATATAAGTAAATAATAATTGAACAATTCATAGGTTTGAGTAAAGGCAAGGATGTCAAAATTAAAAACCGCTGTCTAAAAGCGAAAGTTTCCAATAAGCGTGGTTTCACGTGTATAGTGTTCAAGACTTTCAGAGTTGTGTAAGTTGTATGTTTATTGTTTTTGTTTCGAACGCGTCGAATATCTGTCGCACGCATAGTGTTGGTAAAAGTAATTTGAGATTTCATAAACATACTACCTACCTCTTCCATGGCGAATAATTTCTTATTCCACAAACATTTCACAAAATCCTGTCTGATTATTAATTATTTAATTGTTCAAACGACCTGTCAAAACAAAACAATGGAGGCGGCCATATTTTTTTAAGTGCGTTTGGCACGCCACACCGGAAAGTTTTGAACTATACGTAAGTGTGATTTTACACAGGTGTGTGTGCATACTTCTGGCAACAGAAGAGTGACCGTTTTTGGTAAAGTCCATGCATTACAGATTGGACTCCTTATCGCCATTCTGTATGTCGCCGGCTCTGATTTGTCTTGTGTATAAGCCGAATATATCAAAGCTATTCAATTAAATGTCCAAGTACATCAATAGAAGTAGGTGTGCCAGGAGGAGAGCTGGATCCAGCATGAAGAGACGGTACTTTAATAGATGTCCGGTTACGAGAATTTTCTCAACCAGAAAAAGATGAACCTGGATTACGAACACTATTGGGATTCAATGCGGACTGCAGTAAATCGTTATTTGCACTATCTCTGATAAAATAACGTTGAAAGATTGGGTACTTTTCGCCTACTGGACAATCCTTTACTTCAAGTGGGGTCATATCCTCAACTGCGCGGCTTAGCATATTCACTTTCACTCTTGAACGATTTCTATTCGTCCTATATATTCCACGAAGAATTCCGTTAGGCTCCAATATTGCAAATATGTCACCATTAGAGGCCGATAATACGATGTGTTCTCGGTTAGGCACAGGCAAATATTTGTTCCGTTCTGCTCGCAATCTAATCGGTAGAGTGGCAAGAATAACGCATCTTCTCAATTCAAATTGAAGGCTCTCATTTGTATAAGGAAGAAGCCGTATATATCCAAGTTGTTCAAGTGAATATCCCAGTACTTTAAGATAAGGAGGTACGCCAGGTGGTGACCTGGACCTTGCATGAATAGGAGGCTCCTCGGGAAGAGGAGGTTGGTCAGAAGATTGTTGTCTGCCAAAACAAGAGGAACTGCGCTCGCCATTAAGATTCCATTCGGACTGTAGTGAATCGTAATTTTCAAAAACTTTAATAAAACTATGTGGAAATATTGGGCGCTTTTCCCCTACTGGACAATCCCTCATTTCATCTTGGGTCATATTCTCAATGGACCCGCTTAGCATATTTATTTTCACTCTTAAACGACTGCTATTTGACCTAATTATTCCACGAAGAACTCCACTATTCTCCAATATTGCAAAAATATCACCATTGAATGTTGACAATACAATATGTTGTCCGGCTGGCACGGGCACACATCTGTTCCGTTCTACTCTTATTCTCACTGGTAAATCGGCAGAAAAAACGTATCTTCGGAATTCGAAACGAAGGTTCTGATTTGTGCGGGGAATAAGCCGAAGATATCCAAGCTGTTCCAGTGAATGTCCAAGTACATTAAGGAAAGATGTCCTGCCAGCGGGAGACCTAGACCCATCGCGAAGAGGAGTCTCCTCAGGACGAGTCCAATTAGGTGAGTGTTGTCTGCGAGAAGACGAAGAGCCAGTATCAGGTTTGCTATTAGGATTCCAATCGGACTGGGTACTTATTTCTGCAAGAAGACATAAATGACTAATTTCTTGGCAGTTGATGATCTCCTTATACCATCAAAGCTTCTCTGTGGTACCGGCAAAAAAGTGATCTGCCGGTACTGGCATAAATCATATTTTAAGGACGGAGTGTAGACTACCGGCACTCAAAGTTCAGGGAAATAACCGACTATTTTTTTAATTACAAAAAATCTGTATTACAAATGTAGTCAGCCAGTCGACGTCACGGACTAAGACATATGGGAAAAGTCTTAGGGAAAAATCTTAGTGTTTATATGGCTGATCACAGAGGAAGAATCGCAAAGAGATTGGAAGTGTTTAGAGGTTTGAGTCAAGCGCGAAGCGCGAAAACCAACAATCCCGCACCCTAGGCGCGCTCAAAGTTTCGAGCAAAGTGCGCGATGAGAAATGCCTACGTAAATTATGATTGTTTTAAAATCATAGAGAAACTTGCTTCAGATGATATTTTTTAAGAAAAACGACATTAATCAAGGTTGCTAAGTGCATTTACTCTGGCGAAAACTTCTGAAAGAATAAAGTCATTTTTTGAAAAATTGCAATGCATTCATCAGGAGATCTGCATAAGACCTGATAATCCACAGAGAATCGATGTGGAAAATTTTAAAGACACTTTTTGAATTTCCAGCCATACAAAATGTTAGTGCATCAATTGCTAATATATCAGATGAGTGCAGCTCTGCCAGAAAATGACAGAACTGTTTAGAGCTGGATAATGTTACCCGATGAAATCATTTTTTCTGCTTGAAGTTTATATAAAAATTTTGGAAAAAACTTCCTTTCCTAGGCACGAAAGAATAATGAAAGAATAATGTCACTAAATTTCGTCGATACTTTAGGTTTAACAATCTCGGAGAAAGTCTGGATTACGTAAAAAGTTTTGAGCACCGGAAATTTAAAAGTGAATTTCAAATGAATAGGAAATTCATTACTAAGGACTCTAATCAAGAAATCAGGATCCACGATATACATTTCGAGCCTCTTTTCCGAGTGATTCCAGACTGATTTCTAAACTCTGGGCAGCCTCTTTTGCATTATTAAAGTTTTCCGCATTTACGATTTCACACATATTATTGGTCAGCCTGTACATTTAAAGCGCCAGAGGCCAAAAAATTATAGAAGAACTCTTGCGCAACAGGAATTTACTCTAAAATACCTGAAAGTTTAGTCAAAATGCTAGAAATATGTTTTTTTCCATCGGTAGCAGCAGATTATTTTTTTTCCTCAGCAATTTTGTGTCTCGTATCTTTAATTAAACTCAATGTTTCTACGTTTAGCAAACATGTATTTTTTAATGAATACTAGTTCAAAATCGCGTTGGTAACCCTTATCACTACAAACTATTTTCTTTTAAACAAGAGCTTGCAAAAAACGAATATTTTCCAACATATCCAATTTTTCAAAAGTAAAGTTTAACTCTAACTCTAAAATACTTCTAAATTATTATAAAATAGATTTTCTAAGAAAAATTAAACTGAGCATATTTAAATATTTCAGAAAAGCCTCATGGATATCGTGAGAATATATCCCAGTATATACTATTGCTGCGAGGGCGTATTGAAGCATGGATTACATCAAATTTAATAAAAATTATAGATATATTATTATATTCACCAATAATATTAAAGACGACCATCAATGTGAAAACGCAAGTACAGATCATCCTCATTTTTGCACAGCAGAGAAAAATCTGTTTAATGCTGCAGTAAATAATTTGGATACAAATAATTTGGATAACAAATACACCTAAGTGATATTCTATGACATCATCAGAGTATGAATATGTACATAAGGAGTCGTAATCTTTCATGTACGTGAGATAACGACATTATGGGCGTCAAGATTGTCCTTCTGAGATAATTAAACTATTTTACATTTTTTATTATTGTCATCATAATTATTAAATTTTTATTTTAATGATTTATCTATCAACACAATGTATGGCTTCGTTAGCCAGCTAATCCCGTTTTGGAACCTGACTCGTTAAGAAAATTGGATATAAGGAACTTAAGATGTCTCTTATAAATTTAGCCTTTTGAATATTTCCGCTATTTTCATCCTGTCCGAATGCTGATGTTCACCAGTATACCTCTGGTCATATCGAAGAAATTTTAAAATAATTTTTAAATGCCATATCTCAGAATGTTACGAATATTAAATTAGAAAACAACAAATTTTGAAGAACATGGACCTAAATTCAGGAACCCAGAGCAAGAGTCGAAAAATGATCATTGTCCAGGACAATAAAAACTTCGATACAGAAATGTTGAAAAAAAATTATTCGAGAACATTTTTTCCCCACAGCGTTATAGGCTTCAATGAAAGCAAGAAAATAAGTCGTTGTAAAATTTCCGATCGAAAAATTGAAAAAAAATCCTAAACATTTTTTTTCTTATAAAAAATATTTAGAAGTTCAATTAATGGGATTTTTTCAAAAATGTTGTTTTATCCTTATAAATAAAAAATCAATTAAAAAGATGGTCAGCTTTCGCAATGGCTTTGTTGCGACGCTATGCTGCTCTTTAACTACATTATTCTAGTAGAAAAACATTAGTAACCATTTTTTGCAGGAATAATTTGCAACTCATAAGCAAGTAACTATATTACCAGCGCTCACCTTGTACAAAATATATTCTACGCCCTTATTCGCAAAGATTCATTATTCTTAGGTATGGAGACAGTGCACTCGGAAAGATTCAATGTGAAAAATTAATTAAATTTGTATTACTATTATTATTATTTAATTTATTTAATTTGGTCGCGGTCTAAGGTCAGTTCTGATTATTTTTATTTGCTAGCTTTATTTGTTAAGGTCTTTTTGGTTAAAAGTTTAAAATGCGATGGCAAAATGAATGGGAATTGGCAACAACTTCAGTAAAATGATGTGGCAAGGTTTCGCCTACTTGAAATTCCTTCATTTCATCTGCTGTCATATTTTTAACTGCACGGTTTATCATATTGATTCTTATTCTCGAATGACTTCTTTTTGACTTGTACAATATTACACGAAGTCATATTCTCAACATCACGGCTTATACGACCAGTTTAATTCATTCCGTCCCTTAACTAGCGTGTATTTTGGAGGGGTACTTGTAGGTTGTGGCAAAATGTGAGATCAGCGCCACCTAGGGGACGTAGCAAAAACTATCGTCTACAGCAACGACCCCCCCCCCCTTCTCTTCTCACCACAATTTGGAGGTTATGTTGACTTTTCTTTCTGAAATAAATACATGAATAATAATAACCAATAAAACCAACCAAAAATTGAACAAAATAAAATCTATCATTGATCAAATGCAATAAAATGTTTAAGTCTGTTGCAATCGATCTATCATAGAAAGATTCCAACATACTTAACCATTTGATTATTCGTTCCATCAGAACGATTCCAACATACTTTAAAATTTTATTGCATTTGATCGATGATCGATTCGATTTGGTTCCATCTGTACTTTGTGTTATCGGTGATAATCCATTGTGAATCCAAGTTCATCACGCAAAAAAAATATAATTCTTGCAGCTACAGTGAACTTGAGCAGACGTGAGCAGATGATAGAATTTCTATCGTCTGCTCAAGTTCATTGCGAATTCTGAATACACATGAGCGCCACCTAGGGGACGTAGCAATTACTATAATCCGTTCACCACTTTTCTATGCAAGTGGGTCGTTACTTTTGAGGTTATGCTTTACGTTAGAAGTATTTGGAAATTGGTTTTCTTTTTTTTTCTGCATATGAATAACTGCAATACGAAAATAAATAAATAATATCTTATGACTTAATTATAGGATACACTAGATGATTCCAAAGTTTTTGCGAATTACCTGTTGCAGCAAAAAGTTCACCAACAAGCTGTGGAAATATTCAAAGGTATTTGAAGCTGATTGATATTAATCCCAGTCTGTCAAGTTAAAGCGTGGGTGGCTTTACTCGCAGTCGGTAAGGTGTATCGACATGATTTTGGTGTCAAAATATTAAGAAGAGCTCCCTCTTTCATG
>NC_046658.1:164978818-164992667 GCF_010883055.1 Belonocnema kinseyi | reverse complement strand
CAGCAAGCTGTGTAGGGCTTGGAAGGAGGAGGCTGGAGTCGTAACGTTGGATTGGCCCTCACAGTCACCTGACGCTAACCCAATCGAAAACGTGGGGGCCTTCGTCAAGCTGAAGCTTCGTGGAAGAAAGGTACACACATTGAAGCAGCTGTGTCTACAAATTCGTCGGATTTGGAGTTCTCTGCCGAGAGAGTACGCGGAAAAACTCGTCGAAAGCATGCCTTCGAGGTGCCAGGCCATCATCGATTCCGGCGGTGATTGGACAAAATACTAACAGAAAAGCATTTTGCTCGACACCTTGACAAATGTAATTCCATGTAGAAACATGCGTTTAAATAAAATATTTTACCAAAAAAGTTACCCACGCTTTAACTTGACAGACTGTAATTATTGACCAAAAATATCTTTATTAGAGGAATTAGTATAATTTTATTAGAATAATCAGGGCTACCACGTATTCACTTAAGGCACTTTTAGTCACTTTTTAGTTACCTTTTTAAGAAAAAGTTACAATAAGTCACTTTCTTAAAGGAAAAGCATGCTTGAGATTGTATGAAGGCCATTGACTACCTTTATTTATTTATTTGTTTATTGCCTACTTACCTAAATTTTTCAGGACGTATAACTTTTTTGCAATTCTTTCAATAAAACCGAATAAAAATAAAACACTTAAATTAAAATAAAAATAATTTTCAGATCATATTACATAATTATAACATGATTTGAAAATTATTTTTATTTTTATTCTAATTCAAGTGTTTTATTTTTGGTGAAAATTGATATTCTTCAGTTAAAGATTTAACTATTTCGTTGGAAACCGAAATCTTCTTGGTAAAAAAATAACAGTTTTAGCTTAAACCTTTTTTGTTTTGAAAATTTAATTACTCTGATGATAACTCAAAAATAATGTTACACATTCCTTCGCTGAAATACTTTATTTCCAAAGAAAAAAATATTTTTCAACAAAAACGACAAGTGCTCGATCAAACAGATGAATTTTCAACTAAAATTATGCATCTCTATTTCTCTAACCAAAAATAAAATCTTAACAATGTAGTTCGACTTTAAACAACGTAAATTGATTTAAAAAAAAAAGAATTTTCAAATAAATAGTTGAATTTTTTATCCAAATAATTCAAATTTAACCAAGCGATAATTTTTCAAACCATAAGATGAATTTTTTACTAAAAAAAACAAAACTTTAACAAAATACACGAATTTTTAACCAAGAATGAAAATTTTTTACAATAAACAAAATAATTCAACGTTCAGTTGAAAAATTAATTCTGAATGAAAATTAATGCTTAATGAAAAAAAAAAAAATAATTTTTAAGAAAATATTTAAATTTTCATCATTTCTTAGAATTACAATTTTAGTATTTTATTTTGGGTGCAAATTTACCTCGTTTAAATAATGATTTAACTATTTAGTGAAAAGACCGTGTATGTATTTTGCTAAAAATTCATTTTTTCGATTGAAAATTTACTTTCTTGGTAGAAAAATAATATTTTTCGCTAAAACTTGTTGCAAATTCATGTGTTGTGTTAAAAATTCATCTTTCATTTTAAAAAATAGTTCTTTATATTTAAAAATTTAACTACGTGGTTAAACACCTTTTTTAAGAGTCCATTTTTTTCTAATTCAGCATTTTGGTTGAAAATTTATCTTTTTTTGTAGAAAATTATTCTTTTAATTTTAGTTGAAAATTGATCTCTGTGGCTAAAGATTTAATAATTTTATGGGAAGAAAGTTTATGTTTTTTAGTTAAAAATTGAACTGCGATTTTCTTGAAAATTCATCTTTTTTAAAATTTAATTCTTTAAACATAAAATTCAACTTTTCTCTTAAAAGATTCTTAATTTTTTCAAAAATTACTTTCTTAGATTAAATATTTACAGTTTTAAAAAAATGATATTTCTTTTGAAAATTAATTTCTTGCAGGTGGAAAATCAATTATTTTATTTTTTGTTCGAAATTCATAATATTTTTATGAAAGTTTAAATATTTTGAAAGAGTTTCAATTGTTGTATAAATTTAATAATATTAATAAACCTTGGTATTCACATGCAAATTTAACACTAGAATTTCATCTAGTCTTGTTTAAGCGAGCCGATCAAATACATGTTATACTTATTATATTTTACAATAAGAATTACAATGTAATATCAATTTGCATTAAATTTTTTAAGTGAAATTGATGTTGCAGATGGCGAAGAAGATGACTGCAGTTTTCACAGTAAAGATTAATACATTTTCAATTTATTAAGATTATCACAGTTCTTACATTATTATTTTATTATTAAACTTTTACGCGGCTAAGCCCGTTTATACATCATAGCCACAGACTAAGTCAAGTGACTGATGAGATTAGAATATTATAAATTAATTTAAATAATTAAAATCGATGCTTGAAACCTCCTGAGATGATGTTGTAGGTATACAATTACGAGTGGCCACACGCGTTGGAGGTGACAACAGTCACCTCTGGATGCTTTCTTAGAGCTACAATAAATAAAACCGCCTTCTGAGCTGCTGACAATATCCTACTGACTCCTAAATGTTCAAGATGTTCATTGCACCTTGCGTGCACGTTGCCTGTAGCCGAAATTACAATGGGATGAATAGATGCATGATTAATATTCCTCCATATGGTCTTTACGTCATGCCTCAACTCGCTATACTTGTGGATCTTGGTTGTATAGGCTGACTGCAAATTTCGGTTAAGCGGACAAGCAATGTCGATGATGTAGACTCTGCCACAGTGTCTCCAGAACGTGGGATTTTTCAGCCCCCATCACTCTCCTATCTGGGAGCGACACATTCAAACGTAGTGTGTCAGTGAGTCGGCTCTGTTAAATGCTGCGAAGCCCAGCCTCGTGTAAAGTCGAAAATGCACGAGCAGGAATCCGAGCTCTCCCGACCTCACGGATGACGATCTAGTTGCTCCTCGAATTTATTCAGGTTTTGAAATGCCGAGTTACCTTAGGACCATTAGGCTTGTTGCGAAGAGGTAAATATAATTGACTTTATGTAAATAGATGTAGGAGACAAGACTTCTGGGTCTAAAATGTTTCGAATTTAGTGCTGCATGCCTAAGTCATATTTTTAGTAAACAAGCAATTTTTAACAAATAAAAAACAAATTTTCGACAAAATAGTTAAATTTTCAACCCAAGAAATCACTTTAAAAAATAAATTTTTTAACCTAAACATTGCAGTTTATACTGAAGTTTGCAGTTGAAAAAATTAATTTTTAAATCCGAATAAATGCGATTTTATCAACAAAATAAATTAATTTTTATCTAAAACAAATTAATTTTTAAAGAAGAATAATTCTATAAATATATATAAATAAATAAATTTTAAACTGAAAAAATAAGTGTTCGATCAAAAGTGGACTAACCAAACTTTCAGACAAAAAATGGAATTTTCAACAAAAGAAATTAATTTTCAACTAAAATTATAATGTTTCTACGCAAAACTGACTAGATAAATTTTCAGTTGAAAAATAATTATCAACCCCAAAAAATCAAAGTTTAAATAAAATATTTATATTCCCAAGAAAAAATTTAATTTGCAAATAAATATTTTAATTTTCAAACCAATAACTTTCTACCCCAAACAGAATTTCATAATTTTCAAAATCAATTTTAAAACAGCAACAATTTTTCTTAACAAAATACATAAAATTTCAACGAAAATCGGTTAAATTATCAGTTTGAAAAATCAATTTGCAACCAACGATTTTTCACAAAATAGTGTAATTTCCAAACAATAGATGAACTTGTAACCATTTCATACCAAAGAAAAAGAAGTTTCAACAAAAAATGCATTTGCATCCAAAGAAATGAATTCTTGATTAAATTGGATGAATTTTTAAACAAGAAAAATAATTTTCTACCAAAAAGAACGAATTTTTGACTGAGAATGGTGTTTTTCCCACAAAGAAATGCAAGCAAAAATGATACAATTAAACTTTTAGTATAAGAAAATATTATCTTAACAAAAAAAGAATCGAATTTTCAACAAAACTGTTAAATTATCAAACCAAAATAGTTATTTTCAAAACTTTTAATTTTAAAATAGTTTCATTTTCTATGGAAGAAATGAATTTTCAACTGAAAATTGTTTTTAATTCTGAGAGAAAATTTTAAAAATATCACAATTTTTTAAAATTATTTCGTAGATTTTACATGTTATATAATTTTAGAATAAATAAGGAATTTAATTCTTATTATGCCTTTTTGCGCAATTTTGTTGCACCATTTTTCGTTATGTTTATGTTGGTTTGTAAAATTTGCTTTCAAATTTTAGTAAGTTTACGAAATATTCAAAAATTTTGAAAGGATTAAAAAATAGTTAAAACTTGCAAAAAAAGCAGGAAAAATTTGAGTAATTCTTAAAAATTAGAAGATTAGAATATCAGAAAATATTAGAAAACAGAATTATTTTTCTAATAATCGTTTGAAAATTTTAAATAATTTTATTTACAAAAATGTACTTTAAAAAAAAATCAAAAAGATTTTAAAACACATCAAACGATTTCCTAAAATTTAAAAGAATGGAAGAGGTTCAAATCTAATCTTAAACTTAAATTTTTTAGAAATGTAGATTTTAAAAATTTTCGAAAAAATAAACTTTAGAAGCTTTAAGGGAATTCAGAAAGATTTCAAGGAGATACAATTATTTTTCTTAAAATTCCTGTGAAAAATTTAAAAGATTGTGAGGAAATTTTTTCACATCTTGAATGCTTTTTTAAAATTTTCAGAAAAATGTAGTAAGTTAAAATTTTTTTCTATTTATTTTGTTTTATACGTACTAGAAATATTTAAAAACTTGAAAAAATTGCTTAAAATTTATCAATTATTTGTTGATATCTTCGAAACTTCTAAATGTCCTAATCATCTTTTAAAAAGACTCGAATTCTTCTAATATTTTTTTTAGTATTTTAACTGAACAAGCCAAAAAGTTATTAACTTGACCTCATTCAAAAGACTGATCATTCGACAAAAATGTCGTAAAATTTTCCTTTGAATGTAATGTGGATAGGAATTTTATTAAAAAATGTGTGGGATTTTCTGAACAGAAAACTGCATGAATCCCTGAACTTTCTTATTTTTATATTTTTAAGTGTATTTTAACCTGATTTACATTAAGTGAAAAATCAAATGCTGAAAAACGATAAGAGAAACATCTATTTCTTCAATTTCAACCATAATTTGAAAGGTGATTCTTCATAGTATTTTACTAACTAATGGAGATATTTTTATAATTTTATTCCTGAAATCTATTTCCTAAGGTCAAACATGGTACACAAATATCGTAAAATTTAAAAAATACCAACTATTTACAGGAATTTTTAAAATAAAAATCATTGTGTATTATATTCAAATAAATTTTGGCAATATTTATAAAAGTATTATTAATCTTAATTTTAAAAAATTAATGTATAGAGAGGACAGTTTTTATTTCAAATTTCACGACAGTTTTTTGTACCATGTTTGACCCTCGGCCAGAATTTACAATGGATTTCCAATTAAAATTATCTTACAATTAAAATAAAATTGTGAAAGCTAAATTTTGAGATAAGTATTTTAAGGCATTGAAGATTTTGTAAAGACTTCATATACAATAAAATAAGTATTATTCAAAATGTAGAAAAATATTTCCTTATAATCTTCTAAATTTTCCCAAGCATTTTAAGAAACCATGTTTATTCTTCTAAAGTTTAAATTTTTTGATTCTTATTGAGTCTACTAGATACTTGCTGAATTCACTTGATTATTTACTTTTTTAAACTTTTTAATCTTATCAAATTGAAGCATTTTGCTTTAAAATCTTGTACACTCTTCTTTTAAATTTTAGGAAATCGTTCGATGCGTTAAAAAATCTGCTTGAATTTTGTTTAAAGTACATTTTCTAAAATAAAAAATTCTTAAAAACTTTCACACGATTATTAGAAAAATAATAATTCTGTTTTTCTAATCTTGTCAGACCTTTCAATCTCTAATCTTTAAAAATTATTCAAATTTTTCCTGTTTTTTTTTAATTCTGCAAATTAAAAAAAATGCCTCCAAAGTTTTTCAGATTCTTTGAGAATATTTGAAATCTTTTGCAATATTTTGTTTATTTTCGAATCGTTTCAAAATTTTTGAATATATCTGACACTTTCTCAAATTTGAAAGAATTATGTTCCTTAATTTTTCTAAAGCTAAGTAATATTGAAAAGTTATAAAATTTTGTTTCAAAATATTTTAAGTACTTTTTGGACATTTTAGGAAATAATAAAAAATTTTTTGTAATCTTTTTTCAATTTTCTGTTAGAATTCGTTCCAAAAAAATTATTCGTTTATCGCCTTTTATTATTATTTTTTCATTTTACATACGTATCTATTATATCTTATCAAAATTTAATATAAAAGTCTGAAATGTTAAGTGTATTTAAATACTACAATTTTTAATGTTTCCATATTTTTAGAAATAATTCCACAAATTTTATGTATAAATAAATTAAACTTTTTTTAAATGTCATTGTACTTATTCCAAGTTATCTTTTTTGAATTTTCAAAATTTATGTAATTACTTATTATGATTGGAAATAATTGAACCTCTTGCGATTAAAATCGGGGATTCTGCTGGATAAGAAATATGTTGAAAGTAATTTTTAAAAAAATCATTCGAATTTCCATTTTAAAGACTGCTAATTGTACACAATTTCCCGGCGCATCTTTCTTATTCTTCTACAGAAATGTTTAGGTTTTTCAGTTTTTTAAATCAGTTTATCCTACGTGTCTAAAACTCCTCTGAACTTTAAATTCTCTTTTAATTTTACCAATTCAACTCAATATTTATTGAATATATTTGATTATTTGCACTTTAAAAAATTTTTTGATGTTATCGAATTAAAAAATGTTGATTTTAAAACCTTTTACACTCTTTTTCGAAATTTTAGGAAATTCTTTGATGTGTTTAAAAATCTTCTTTAATTTTTTTTAAAGCAGATTTTACAAAATAAAAAATTATTAAAAATGTTCACACGTTACTTAGGAAAATAATTATTTTTTTTCTAATCTTGTCTGGCCTCCTAATCTCTCAAAATTATTCAAATTCTTCCTGATTTTTTTTATTTTGCAAAATTAAAAAAACATTGCCTTTAAAATTTTTCAGATACTTTGACAATTTTTGACGTATTTTTGAATGTTTCGAAATGCTTTAAAATAATATCCTAAAATTAATTTTTCGAAATAAAATTTTATTTTAATTATTTCTAGGAACCTAAAATAATTTTTTTCATTTTCGTGAAAACTTACAAAATTCTTGAAAAATCTTTACAAGTTTTAATTTTATTTGAATCCTTTCAAAATTTCTGAATAACTCTTAAGCTTTCTCAAATTTGAAAGTAGATTTTTAGAGCAACATATAATTAAAAAAATTGGGTAACAAAATTGCACAAGAAGGCCTGATAAGAATTATGTTCCTTAATTCAATATGAGAAAAAATTGACTCATAATCTTTTAAATTTTTCACAAGGAATTTTAAGAAAAATAATTTTATTTCCTTGAAATCTTTCTGAATTCCCTTAAAGCTTCTGAAGTTTATTTTTTCGAAATTTTTTAAAATCTACATTTCTAAAAAATTTAAGTCTAAAATTATATTTTAATCTCTACCATTCTTTTAAATATTTCTTGAATTTACTGGTTTATTTTCGTTTTTTAAAACTTTTTAATCATATCAAATTGAAACATTTTGCTTTAAAATCTTCTACACCCTTTTAAATTTTAGGAAATATTTTGATGTGTTTCAAAATCTTTTTGATTTTTTTTAAAGTACATTTTTGTAAATAAAAATTATTGCAAATTTTCAAACGATTTTAATTTTCACATAGAATTCATTCCATTTCATTTTTGGTTGCAAAATAATTTTTTAAATGAAAATCTAATTGTATATTTAAAGAATGAACTGAATCAAAAATTCTACTTTTTTGGTAGAAAATTATTTTTCTTGTTTAAAAATTCATCTATTTTAATCAAGAATTCATTTCTTTGGATGAAAATGCATTTTTTTGTAAACTTCTTTTATTTTGGTATAAAATGGTTAGAAGTACATCTATTTTTTGTAAATTAAATTATTTTGCTGAAAAATTGTTGGTTGTGAATTGATTTTTTAAACTGATAATTTAACCGTTTTTCGTTGAAAATTTATCTATTTGGTTAACAAAAATTGTTCTGTTTTAAAATTGATTTTGAAAATTTTGAAATTCTGTTTTCGGTAGAAAGTTATTGGTTTGAAAATTCAAATATTTGTTTGCAAATTAAATTTTTTTCTTGGGAATTTAAATATTTTGTTTAAACTTTGATTTTTTGGGGTTGATAATTATTTTTCAACTGAAAATTTATCTATTCAAATTTTCGTTGAAACATTCTAATTTTAGTGGAAAAATAATAACTCTCGTTGCAAATTCCATTTTTTGCCTGAAGATTTAACTAGTCCATTTTTAATGGAATACCTATTTTTTTTTAGTTTAAAATTCGTTTCTATAGATAAAAATTGAACAATTTTGTAGACCATTTTTTTTCTTGCAAAATTTTCTTTTTAGTTATAAATTCATCTTCTTTGTTGACGAATTACTCTTCTCTAAAGATTAATTTGCTTAAGATAAAAATTAATTTCTTTTGTTGATAAAATCGCATTTATTTGGGTTTGAAAATTAATTTTTCAACAGAAAACTTCAGTATAAACTACAATGTTTAAGTTAAAAAATTTATTTTTTAAAGTAATTTCATGGGTTTAAAATTTAACTATTTTGTCGCAAATTTGTTTTTTATTTGTTAAAAATTGATTGTTTACTAAAAATATGACTAAGGCATGCTGCACTAAGTTTGAAACATTTTAGACCCAGAAGTCTTGTCTCCTACAACTATTTACATAAAGTCAATTATATTTGCCTCTTCGCAATAAGCCTAATGGTTCTAAGGTAACTCGGGATTTCAAAACCTGAATAAATTCGAGGAGCAACTAGATCGTCATTCGTGAGGTCGGGAGAGCTGGGATTCCTGCTCATGCATTTTCGGCTTTACACGAGGCTGGGCTTCGCAGCATTTAACAGAGCCGACTTACCAACACACTACGTTTGAATGTGTCGCTCCTAGATAGGAGAGTGGTGGGGGCCGAAAAATCCCACGTTCTGGAGACACTGCTCTGCCACCTTTTTCTTCTCGCATGACGATGTCAGGTCGATTGGCCCGGATTTAATGGTCAGTTTGGATAGTAAAATCCCAATATAAGATGTAATCTTCGCTTTCTAAAACGGGCATTGGAATGTATCTATAGAAGGGCATCCATTCTTTTAAGAGACCTAAGTTTATGGTAAGTTGTTGACGTATAATGCCCGCGAAATCATTATGTCTGTGCGTATATTCTCTCTGAGCCATTATGCGACAGCCATCAATGATGTGCTCGATGGATTTGTTGGTATCTTCACATAATCGGCACCGATCAACCACGTCTTGATGTAACACGTGTTTGCTATAATTCCTGGTGCTGCCAACCTTGTCCTGTGTCGCACTGACGAAGTCATCCATCTCTGGATACAGAACACCCTTTCTTAGCCAAATATTAGATGCCTCACTATAAACTTCATTTTGATTTAACATGTGGGTGTAGGTCATGGTACTGTAAAGCGCAACATTTCGTTTTCTGTTAACATAGTCTCGCAACTGTATAACTTGTGACTCACACAGCTTTTGACATCTACAACGCCCCTACCCCCTAAATGTCCCTACATTTGTCCCAACCCCGTAAATCTGAGTCTCGCAGTGAAAGCAGTCGTTAGGCTTTTCTTAACTATCGTATGTGGAATACCCTTAGATTCAAGAATACCCAGATATTTATATGATTTGCCTGCAGCCATTGCTTTGATGTCCCTAATTCCCCTGTGATTAAATGCACTGTCCTTCATTTATCAAATCCGAACTCCATGTGGATATCATTCGAAAACTGCTTTGTGACATCGATCACTTGCTACAGTTTCTGGGCTGAAGGAGTCTCCTTGAAATATACCCGTCGTACAGCGTATTGATCTAGTTATGCTTGTTTGTCCATGATCAAAATACTTGATTCTTGCATCCCAGAGCGTTTTCGCATGGCTTAGAAAGTCAATAATGCGTGGGCAGATTTTCTAAATTTTTAAGACTTCAAGCAAATATCCATGCAGCACGGAAGGAAGCGCTTGCTTGTCGTCAATGTGTGCCATGTGTAAGTTCCTTTGATGCGTACGAGCTTGAGTCATGGCAACAGCGTCTATAGCGACTAGATCTTCACAGCCTCGCGAGTTTTTAGAACATCCTTTTTCTTCTTATGTAAGAATGTAATTCTCGTAGCAATGAGAATATACCTTATCTGCAATTATAGCTATAAGACGTTTATAAATTGTTGGAAGACAGGCTATCGGTCGAAAGTCAGATGGATTTTGAGCATCTAGTTTTTTTGGTAACATATACGTAGTACGCTGGAGCATAAAGCCTGGCATCAGATCTGGGTGTTCAATGATCTTCTGAAAATAGTTTGCCAACGCCAGATTCACACTCGTCAGGTACTTGTACCAGAAGTTGTGGACCATGTCTGAACCAAAACACTTGACCATTAGTTAGTCATATATTTCTATTGAGGGACTTCGGTGCCTTGCTGTTATTTGGCTTTACTCTCAGTTCACGATAGAACCTTTTTTATCTGTCTGAAAGTATTGATTTTATTGCCTTCATGCACTACTTTCCTAGTACCAACGCAGTCTGGCAGTAAGAACACCAAGTCTCTGTCGTTGAGAATCTAAAATTTCATCCAATATTTCCGGTGTTAATGTCTCGATGTACCGAGGGTGGATGATATTCGTAACATAGTTTATCAACTTTCTGGTGCTATTTCCTTTTTTATATTAAGTTAATCGACCCAATTTGCACCTTACTTTGCTGACATCCATATCCAACCTGATCTTTCATGGTAGATCTCGATCCCTTTCTGGGACTAAAACTGCATTTGCAGGCCTAGTTTTCGGTCCAAACGTTCTAACGGTTGCCACAGCTGCACAGTATACAAGTGTTTGCACCTCTAATGCAGTTTATGCTACGTTGAAATACGTTGGTACAACCTTGCTCACAGTTATGGAGGCCATAGCAGCTGGGAGCCACAGCATGTGGGACGGTGGCGATGGTGAGCTGCCAGATAGTCAGGCAGATTTCAATAATCACACAGCTGGCCAGCAAGGACATCTGCGATAAACGGTAAGCAGTGGAACATCGACTGTGCCTACTGAGGATGCTTTGGCTAGCGTTCAATTGGGATACTTCAATGAAAGAGGAATTTGTGTGTCTCTATTTCGAAAGTGGGAGGTTTAAAACGAACATTGAAAAAGGATACAATATAAGAACGGAATTTTCTGCAAATTATCCTAATCTAGAAAAAACATTTTCTAAAATAAAAAAAAATTCTTAAGCATTTTATTGATTAAAATTCAGGCAAGATAATTACTTTGAGATATCTTTTTGATACACATATATCATCAGAATGACTTAGAATTAATTTTAGGCTGATCAATACCCAGTCTTGTGATAAGGTCTAGAGATAACGGTTTTCCAATAATGCTTATAGAAATGAACCAGCTGAAATGCATCAAATCCCACCGATCTGTCATTATTTTGAGGTTATGGTCGTATTCACCTTTTCAACGAAATCGCTGTAAGTAATTGTACTTAATGTCAATCAAAAATTTTCGCATGTAATATTTTATTCACTTTATTTAAAACAAATCCTGTCTATTCATAATATACGCTTTTTATGCTGCAAATAAACGTTAAACGCAATTCACTCTTTGCCCACTAAAAGCGCACAATATTATTACCAATTTGTAGTATTTGTCACTCAGCAGCGATTCCATAATGTTACTGGCACAGAAGAAAATGTACGTTTATTTCTCAGTCCACAAGTCTCACTTCAATATTAATGAAACACTTTTATTATTTGTAATTACTACATAACAAAACCTACATTTTTTGACAGTGTGCCCGAAACAAAGAAAAAGGGATCCTAGTGATCCTAGAGAAGTAAAAGACGGCTTCTGGGGCACTTTAAATGACACAATAAACATTTGCGAACATGGGGAAAGAATAATACTACTAGAAGACATGAACGGTTGCGTGGACATCCAAAATCAGGCTACAGAAAGAGTATTAGATAATTTTGAGGATCCAATAACAAACTATAACGGAAAGAAATTAGTTGGTCTATGATTAGAAAGGGGTCTGTTTATTACAAATACTTCATTTAGGCATAAAATGATCCACATGTACACCTGGTCTAAAGGAAATAGCCGCAGTATAATTGACTCTGTTGTTGCGGATGAAAGACTAAGGGAGTTAGTCAAAGATACAAGAGTGATGAGGTGTCCTGAATGAAATACTGATCATTACCTTCTGATCTCAAAAATTAACTTCGGTCGGGGATGGAGAAAAAAGAGAACCAAGAAAGCAAAAAAAACGCGAATCAAAATTGAGAACCTACAGAAACTTGATGTGCGAATAGATTTCCAAAATAAGATAATCGAAAGCAAAGATAGGGCAACATGTGAGGAACGTATAAAAAACAAAGATATAGAGGGCGCCTGGACAATGTTACGGGATTTCCTTGTTAGATGTACGATTGAAGTGTGTGGTACCGCAGTTCTAGGAAGAATGTCTGGTGATGCGTGGTGGAATGATGAAATTCAGGCTGCCCAAAAAGCAAAAAGAGAAGCGTACAAGAGAACTTTGAACATCGCAGGTCTTAGCAATGAGGAAATAAGTAGACGTAGAAATGATTATAGACAAATATACAAGAGAAAGGGAGATAAAAGCGAGTGCAATAATTACAGAGGTATTACCTTATTAAGCACCGTAAGTAAAATGTATTCAAAAATAATTATTCGTAGGGTAATGAAAATAACAGAAGCAAAGATTTGGAAGGTCCAATGTGGGTTTATGCCAGGAAGGTCATGTACGGATCATATATTCAGCTTAAGGCAAATAACAGAAAAAAGTTTGAGACTAGAAAAAAAAGTTTTCTGTGCATTTGTTGACCAAGAAAAAGCTTTTGACAAGGTAGATCGAAGTAAACTTCGGGAAGTCCTGAAGGAGTATTGAGTCAATGGATGGATCCTACAAGCTATAAAAACAATATATACAGGTAGCAAAGCGAGTGTAAGAGTGAATGAGAAACTGAGTGACTATTTCGATATTATTTAAGGAATTAGACAAGGATGCGTTATGTCTTCATAGTTATTTATATCATTTATGGACAAGTGTTTAAGAATGGCTCTCTTCGACGAAGAGGGTGTGGATCTCGAAACAATAAGGGTACGTAGGTTAGCGTTCGCAGATGATAAGGTTGTTATGGCAGAGTCTATCGAAGACCTACAAAGAATGTTGAATAAACTAGATGCAAGCATGATGAGCATGGGCCTCAAAATTAACGCAAATAAAACAAAAACTATGGTGTTCGAAGGAAAGAGTAAGAAAACACTATCCAATATTTTATTAAATGATGAGAGAATTGAACAAGTTGATAAGTTCGTATACCTTGGTAGCTTATTTACTAGGGACGGGAAGATAGATGAGGAATTAGATAGACGAATAAATGAACGTAAGAAGGTTATTGGTAGAGCAGGTCCCCTTATCATAAGTAAAAATATATCAAATAAAGCTAAAATGGCAATACATATTTCTATATTTGTACCGACTGTACTATACGGTAGCGAGACATGGACTTATCAGGAAAAAGATAAGAGTAAAATTAACGCAATTGACATGAGATTCATGCGCAT
>NC_046658.1:164974228-164978718 GCF_010883055.1 Belonocnema kinseyi | reverse complement strand
TCAAGGTAAAGTAAATGGCAGCGTGCCCAGAGGTAGACCGCGGAAAGAATGGTTAGAATGTGTGAATGAGACCCTAGTTAGAAGAGACATAAGAAGTCACAGCAACGCGAGAGCCTGCATGAAAAAATGCATGGACATAAAAGAAGCTAGAGAAGTATGCCAGGACAGGAATGTATGGCGGCAAATAGTTAATAAAAAGAGTGTCAGTAGAGTGAATAACGCCTGAAACAAAGACCTTGGCTACTAATGGACCCAAGTGGTGAACCTCACATAACGACTTGGTGAGGTTCTTCGCTTGGGGTGATTGCTAGAGAGATTGATCAGTAACCTGGGTCGGAAGAGTGTTGCGGAACGAACGTGTTATTTACTTAAATAGCACGAGAATTCTGGATCAATCTGAAAAATCTCTATCCTTTCCACGCACTACTCCTTTCCCCTACCGAGTGAGTCACGCCTATCCCGAAAGGGAAATGGCTTAATGATGTAATAATAATATTCATTTGAAGTTTCGAAGACAACCATGGAAACTATGATGAACTTGATCCAAAGATTCACGTACTTGGCCGAATGGCACATCCGGGTAGCAATCAAGTGCGCCATGCATGTAAGCCCCAGCGTGTTCACCCTGTATATTATATTTATATAACATAATTAATGTAATAATACAATTATGTCTACACTATATGTATATTAGGGCGGAGTGAAAATAATCAAATTAGTCGAAACGTTTGAGTTAGGCGAAAAAAATTGGTGGGTTGACATCCAAACAAAATAAACAAAAATTTGAGATAGGTTAATATGTTTTGTTCCCTTTTTTTATTTTAAAATTTTTTAAAATGTCCCCATTGCTTCAAAAATTATGGCGAATTTTTTCTATGTACAGTTTTTGCTTATAATTATTGAAAAAATTTTCATTTTTGTTTTGTCAAGATGAATTAACTGCCAAAAGTTTTTTTTTAGGCAAACCTAAATCAATATATTGCTGTAAATTAATTGATTTTGCTCATTTACTCTTAGTTAAAATTACAATATTTGTGACATTTGCATAAGAATCATTTATTGTGCTTTCCAATATCATATAAAGCTCGATATTGCTAATAATGCAGAATTAACCAGTTTTTGACGATAAACTGAAATCATATGTATGTTGACTACTTACTTTATTCATTGACAGTACCAATATATCGATTGAGAAGAAGGAAACAAAATCAGAAAAGGCCAAACAATTACGAAAGTCAAAATTAAAACACAACAGCAAAAATAATAATTTCAGCCATTTTATTATTTAAACTTTTTTAATTATGATATTTCTAAATTCTATAACTGTGTATTCAGTAAATCTTATGTTAAAACACTTATGGAAAATTTTATGAAATTTATGATATTTTTGTACTCAACGACCTATTAAATTTACGACATTTGTATATGAATTTTCCGAACTTCTTCATGAAACGAAAAATTGTAATGGAATTTTGGAAGATTTAACTCAATTTTCAATGAAGATTGATAATTTCCTATTACATGCCACTAAAAACTTTCGAAATATTAATGAAAAAAAAAGTTTAATTTTAAAATTGTAATTTATATATTTTTATTGAATAATTTGTAATGCAAAATTTAAAAGTGACAACATACTGATTTTTTAATGCTAATTAAGAGTCTGTATGGAGAAACTCGCCCAGCGTTCAAGGTAGTGTGAAAGTATTGCTTAAGCGTGTCGTCGGACCGAAATCTTAAAAGTTAGAAAATTAATTTTTATTAAATATATGCTTGTAGAAGATTATGAGACCGAAGTTTTGTCTATTTTCTATTTTTCTAAGGATGGTTATTTTTAATAAAAAGCATGATCGTAGATTCCAAGACTTTAAAGCACGTAAAAATTGTGGCTCTAAAATCCCGCGCTTCTAGTACATGCACCAGAATGGCGGATCTGAGAATGGCCAGAATTAAACGTTGACCATTCACAAACGTTCTGCGGAAACTGTGTCGTTCTTGAGCCGAACTAAGCCGAACTCATCCGAAGTGATTGCAATTTTTCAGTTCACGCTAAAAGGCGTTCCGTTCCTTTCCAAAGTTGCCAAACACCATGCTGAGGAAGGACCGTCATCTGGAATGGCTGGAACATCAATCCAGTGCTCGTAACGAGTACCCGAACTCTTCTACTCATGCGTCGCGCTCGGTCCCTGATTCGTTGCTGTTCGCGCGCAATTTGAAATGCTAAAAAATAACGTTTTTATTGTTTATTATGAATAATGTCATTTGAACTTATATAAATGTTTATTAGACCGACATTAATAAATCTTGATAAAAATAAAAATGTATTAAGTGCACACTGTGTGAATAAAAAATATCCTTTGGTACTCACTTGTATTTCTCTTGCATATTTTTTATTATTCGAAACTTTTGTTATTTAAAATTTATTAAAATATTAAAATGCATTGGCAATCTTGTTTTTCAATAGAATTATATTAATTAATATAAAAATTTATATATTTAACAGAAACAACTATAACAAAACAACCATAACACAGTATCTACTTAATACATTTTTATGAAGATTCATTGATATCGGTCTAACAAACATTTATATAAGTTAAAATGACATTATTCATAATATATAACAAAAATGTTATTTTTTATCATTTCAAATTGCGCGCGAACAGCAACGAATCAGAGACCGAGCGTGACGCATGCGTAGAAAAGTTCGGGGCACTCGTTACGAGTACTGCATCAATCACAAGGCACCTTCGAGAAGACGAAAAAGTGCCTTCTCGTCAAAGGTGCTCTGTGATTGGTGTTCGGGCCATTACGGGTTACTGTCATTGAGGTGCATTTGTTTGGCAACTTTGAAAATGAATGGAACGCTTTTTTAAGCTAATAAGTTTTTAAATATATTAGAAATAATTCAATCTTGCGCCGTCACATATAAGGCATGATGTCACGCCGCGGCGACCCCATGTACCTCGGTAGGGAGCAAGAGGTTATAATTGCTTTTTCCACATATTTTACTTTGATAAATAATAAAACATTAAATTAATGTTGAAATTGTCCGGAGTAATTTTTTTCGTCACATTTTCATAATTTCCAACCCTGTTATATAATTAGCAATAAAATACCATTTTTATCCTCTAATGTTTATATTCTTTAAATAAACGGCAGTAATATGAGAGTCACCATATCTCAGTGAATGGGGGTCCACTAGGTGAAATTCTATATCTATCAATTAATTGAATGTAAAATAATGGTATAATAATGTAAAGTAATTTATAGGGCATTTATTTCAAAGTGCGACACCATACCCCACTCTCGCCTACATGGAAATTTTGGGGTTTTCAACATCCTGGTTTCACCATTAATTACGGCATCTTCTAATAAATTCGTATTTTTAGGTTATGATAATATATTCACTAATTGAATTGAGCAAATAATTTCTTTAAAATTTGAATTCAACTATTCTATTCATGGTTATGAATTAATCGGTTATAGTTAAGAATTCAACAATGTTGTTTAAAATGCATATATTTTATTTTTAATTTATCTATTTTGGCGGTATACCAATCTTCATGCTTAATCTTCTGCATTGTTAAAAGTTGCACGAATTTTTTGACATTTCGTTCCATCAGTCTGGTCTAGACAGTTTTAGTATTTTTTGTCTCAGATTTCACGCACTAATTTTTTAAAGGATAATTATCCTAGAGGGCATAAAACTGAAAATCCCAAACACGTCCCTAGGATGTGCTTAGGATGTCCTACCTCAGCCCAATAAGCGCCTGTAAGGCGTGCGATGTCCTAAACATGACCTCAGGACGTCATAAAGACATGGAGGTTCGCGGGACATCTTTCGTACTGACATTAGACGTTTTAAAAGCATCCCTAAGATATCCAAAAGACATGTTATAAAAGACGTCTTAGGGATGTCTCAATGGCGTCTCTAGGACATCCTTAATTTCTTTGCCCACTGGCATCGTTTCAAATCATTTTTAAAAATTGTTTTTCCAGTTTCGTTATGGACAGTATCTTTCCGATAGAAAGAAGCAAGTAACTTAAATTCTTCAAATATCCTCAATGAAATAAACATTTTCCCATATTTCTCAGTCTTTATGAATCTCAATAAGTCTCAATAAATATTCTTTTAACTATTAAAAAAGATTCGGTAAGAAAAGTTTTTGCCAGAATGTTGCATTCCTTTAAATTAAAAAGAATATTTGGCACATTAAAATTAAAGAAGCCTAATTAAGATTAAAATCAAAATTAAAATCCTATTTAACGGCCAATAATATTCCAGCAGGCAGTAACAAATACGAAACGACGATTCTCTCTTCCTGACCTCCGAGAATAAAATGAGCGTCGAAATAAAAACCCTAAACGAGCATTCGCAAACAGGACCGTACTTAGAATGGGCTTGAGGCGAAATCCTAATACTCGGCAAGTCCTCCCTACATGCCTGTCACAAAAAATAGAGTAATGTGCGAGGTTGAAGAGAGCTTTTC
>NC_046658.1:164972620-164974128 GCF_010883055.1 Belonocnema kinseyi | reverse complement strand
GTTGAGACCACTTTATTGATAATTAAAAAATGGTCTGAACGGCTATTACTAGTAATCACAATTACCAACAATTTATACTCATAACTACTCCTTTCTTGAGGATTTTAGGCAATTATTTAAAAAAAAAATTGTTTTTAAAATCATTATCCCTCGTAAATCATGAAAAATCGTCATCTTTTTTTTAGTAATTTGCGTTCACCTAGATAATAATTATTCGCTTCTTTTTATAGAAAGTGTGTAGAAAATTCTAGATTTAAAAAAACTCTTATACTATGTTGCTTATTATTCAGTATTTTCATGTCTTAACAAAATCGATCTGAAAGAAACTTTGCATTACGTAACTGAACAAATATTTTGTAAAAAGATAATTATTCTTTAAAAAGTTAGCATATAAGTTCTGAGATAAGGAAATACTAAATAGACAAGAAGATAGTGTAATAAATTTGAAAAAAAACAGAATATTGTACAAAACCGTTAAAATAAATTTTTAATGAAGTAGTTAAACTTTTAAGAATATAGGGTTACCTTGTGCTTCGCACTCAGATACTTATTATTTTCATTGAGAGTAGTTAAATGAAACTTGATTAAAAAGATCTCTTTTAGATCGCAGTATTTATATGCGTCTTCATATTTTGAATGTTCTACTTAATTAAGTATAGTTGAAGATGAAGTTGCTCAAGGCTCTGCCATGCCATGAAAATTTGAACTACATCAAATATTATTCAAGTTAAATGATTAAATCTTACTTTGACTATATAATTAATTGTATAAATTTTGACAAATTCCATACAAGAGGTCTTGTTCAGGTGCTTTAAAAGAAATGTTTGCCGATAATGACAGCCTAGCGCTGATTTTCAACCGTTTTACTAAAGTTCTGATCTTATCTTCAACTATTGAATCAGTGCAAATCAAAGTAGCTTCAGCTCTCGTTCTGTCTATTATGAAATCAACTATATTAAATTTTGTAAATAATTAAAAATATTTCTGATTAATTGCATCGGGATAAAAACTGAATAAGATTTCGTCGGATAGCCAAGGAAGTATTCTCACTTTTTGACCACGATTTTAATTGTTAAATTAATCGAATATACCGCGCTTGGAAAAATTTCAAAATTATGAATTACACCTGGCCCAGCATCACAATTTTATTTGTTTTGACAGATTCTTCTTACTGGTTAAACTTAAATTTAAGTTTATTTTGTTGATTAGTTTAGGTCATATTCTAGCTTTTCGATCCCGGATTGAATAATCAATCACTTAGAACCTCAGTTTTTCTCTGTATTAAATGGGTCTTGAATCTATATTGATATCGAACTTGTTCGGACATGTTCTTTTCGCTTTCAAAGAGGAAGCTTGACAAAGTTCAAGCCCTAAATGCTACCAAAGCTAGGACGTCGGCAAGAACGTCCTCAAGAAAGGAGTAGTTATGAGTATAAATTGTTGGTAATTGTGATTACTAGTAATAGCCGTTCAGACCATTTTTTAATTATCAATAAAGTGGTCTCAAC
>NC_046658.1:164955360-164972520 GCF_010883055.1 Belonocnema kinseyi | reverse complement strand
GAAAAGCTCTCTTCAACCTCGCACATTACTCTATTTTTTGTGACAGGCATGTAGGGAGGACTTGCCGAGTATTAGGATTTCGCCTCAAGCCCATTCTAAGTAAGGTCCTGTTTGCGAATGCTCGTTTAGGACAGAACGAGACGGAATCTCTTGGACAATATGGGAGGGGGACTATATGAGAGGAGACATGATGAAAAGGATTACTGATTAGTTTACTATTCTTTGTATTGAATTAATGATACACAGTCTGCAATGAATCTTCATTAGCTACAACTTACTTGAAACGATGTGGCAAGACTATGCCTACTTGATCTTCCTTCTTTTCTTCTGCTGTCATATTTTCAACTTCACGGCTTGTCATATTTATTTTTATTCTTCGATGAGTTTTACCTGTCTTATATATTCCACGAAGAATCCCAGTATACTCAAATATTGCAAAAACAATATACTCTTCTAGTGACGCGGGCACATATCTACCATACCCCATCAGCATCATAATTCGTTTTTCTACAGGAAAACCGTATTTTCGAAATTCAAATTGCCAGGTCTGATTTGTCTCTGGAATAAGCCGAATATATCCAAATTTTTCGATTGCAAATCCAAGTACTTTATTAGAAGGAGACCTGGACCTACGACGACTAGGAGCCTCCTGAGGAGCATTCCGGTCCGAAGAGTGTTGTCCGCTAGAAGAGGAGCCATCATTATGTTCGCTATCGGGAATCTCGTTCTAATGTAGTAAATCGTTATTCACAACAACTTTGACAAAAATCTGTGGAAAGATTGGGTGATTTTTTACCTACTGGACAATACTATACTTCAACCGGGGTCATATTTTCAACTAAGCTTCTCATCATATTTATTTTTACTCTTGACCTATTTATATTTGTCCTATATATTCCACAGAGAAGTCCCCTGTTCTCCAGTATTGCAAAAACTTCACAACTGGATGTTGATAATACAATTTGTTCTTCGGTTGCCACGGGAATAAATTTGTTCTTTCTTCCTCGCAATCTAATTGACTGAACATCAGGAAAAACGTACCTTCGAAATTGAAATTGGCGTTCCGGGTTTCTGCGGGGCATCAAACGAAAATGTCCAAGTTGGCAAAGAGAATACCGAAGTACTTCAACAGAAGGAGGCCTTCTTGGGCGTGACCTGCTCCTAGCACGAAGACGAGGCACCTCAGGCGACTGAGTTACACGACGAGAAGTAAAAGGTAGCCAACGACCCTGGCGAGAAGTGTCAGGCCAATCGCTACTTGAATCTGAACTTAATTCTGTAATAAGAAATAGAGCATTTATTTATTTTGTGGAAAAAATCGATGTCTAAAATATTTGATTGAATTCAATGTTTCTGTGCTGTAAGCATATTTCTGCTGATTTTTACATGTTTTTTGTTGTTAAATTCACTTATTTTATTTCATCATTAGCACACCAATTGCCTTACTTTTATAGGAAAATTTAGAACCAAGATAAAATTATTATTTTCCGTCAAAATTATTTGGAATGCTTTCGTTAAGTGATTTGAAAATAAATCTTTTGCACTATTAAATGAGTCGCCATAATATACGCAAACAAAAGTTTCAGAAATATCCACGGTGACCTCTGTATTTGGAAAGCCGGGAAATGACGTGGAATTTTTATAAAATTAGGAACTTTGTTAACTTTTTAAAAAATTATTCTCTAGGATGCTTACCCCCCTAGGCCCTTGTTCAAAAAACTCAGACACGCGGTGTCAAATTTAGTGAATTAAAAATGGCGGAACCAATATGGCAACAGCATACTTTGAGTAAAAATGCTGGTTACGGAAAAACCTTATTAAATTGAAAACTTGTATAATAATATCAAAATATATTACTTAAACATCAAACACTATATGAAATGTCTTGCAATTTGAAACCACATACGACTCTCAAAAATAAATCTAATTTTGAATATCATAGAATTCCTTATTTGAGGTATGCTATCGCCATATTGACACCGTCATTTTTAATTCAGTGAATATGACACTGTGTTTCGGAGTTTTTAATCAAAATTTATCAGTATACTATCTGACAGTTTAACAAAGCGTTCAATGAGTAAGAAAACCAGAATTAAACGAGATGTTTTTGGACCTACATTACTTATAACCGCCGTTGCATTGCCGACATTTTGAAAAACGTGAAATTGCCTTCATTCATCGTAAACTACATAAAGAAACCTAACTTTTGAGTTTTTTTACGTCTTCAAAAATTATTTTAATCCTGCACAACTTGGAATACCTTATTGAAGTTTGCTGCCACTATCTTGAGCCCGCCATTTTTATTCATAATTTCTTACCAATTATCAATGATTGGTTCACCGGAAACTCATCAAAATACACTTTTACAAACTTCAAATTTTTGTATGTTACAAAGCTAGAATTGAAATGATAAATAAATTTGTATAATAATATAGTGTTCGTAACCGCCATTTTGCCGCCGCCATTTCGCAAAACGTTAAATTGCCCTCCAGCATTTCAAGCTCCAAAAAACCTAATTTTGAGCCGTTGAACGTCTCTAAAAATTTAATCTAATTTGTAATAGTATGGAATATCTCGTTACAATTTTCCTGTTGCCATATTAAATTTGCCATTTCTCTTTGTGATTTATGATAATTTATCAATAAATAAGTAAAAAATCGTTTACAAAAATTGTGATACGTTTAAGGGGGGGGGGGTCTGCTGAAGTATAATTCTCCATGTTAAGACCAATAAATAAAGTATCACGCATGGGGAGGTTTGAAGTGGGAGGCCATTTTGTGCCCGCCATGTTGAAATTTTGAAAATTGCTAGGTTCGCCAGGTCCAACTGAAAACGAAAGTACAGTTAATCCTCATTTTCTCAAAGTAAAGAAAAAACTGATTAATGACTTAGTTAATAGTTTGGTTAATTCCTGTAACTGAGGAATATTCTTTTGCGCGATTAAAGTACAAATATATGTGTAGAAATGTCTTATCTCACATACATGCTAGATAACGGCATAAAAGGCGCCAAGATTTTCTTTCTGCGATATTAATATCCATTTTTATCTTTTGTTATTATCGTCATCATTACTCATATTATTTTATTAAACTTTTACTCGGGTGACCCCCGTTATGCATCATAGCCTTCTGAGCTGCTGCCAATACCTTACTGACACATTAATGTTTGATAATGACGCATTGCCTCTAGCCGAAATCACAATGGGATGAAAAGATGTATGTTTAACATTCCTCCATATGGACTTTAATCCATGCCTTAACTCATCATACATGTGAATCTTGGTTGTATAGGTTGACTGCAAATTTCGGTTAAGTAAGCAAGCAATCTCGATGATGAAGAATCTTCCAACTTTTTTTCTCGCATCAGGATGTCATGCGGCACGAAAAATAACGCTTTGATGCTTACAAGCCTGAGTCATGGCAACAACGTCTATAGTGAGTAGATCTTTACAGCCTCGCGAGTTTTTACAAACTCCTTTTTGTTCTTCTATAAGGATGTCATTATCTTCGCAATAAGAATATACCTTATCTGCAGTGACAGCTGTAAGACATTTATAAATTGTTGGAAGACTGGCTATCGGTCGAAATTCAAATATATTTTAAGCATCTGGTTCTTTAGGCTATTGCTTTTCCTTGTTTTTTTTCAAATTTGAACTACGTAGTGTCTAAATTGCATCTGTTTATTTCACCCCAAAAACACGAACAGTAGTAAGTCATGTTCCAATTGAGGGACTTCGGTGTCTTGCTGGTTATGTTGCTTTACACTTAATTCACGATAAAATCTTCTTTTATCTATCTTAAAGTTTAGATTTTGTTGCCTTCGTGCCCTCTTTTTCTTATGAGGATGCAGTCTGACAGTAAGAACGTCAAGTCTCTGCTGTTGGAAGTGCAGAATCTCATCCAATATTTCTGGTGTTAATGTCTCCATGTGCCAAGGGTAGATAATTTTAGTAACATGGTTTACCAGCTTTCTCGTTCTAATTTATTTTTTATACTGAGATAATCGACCCAATTTGCACCTTTCTTTTTTGACATCCATATTCAACCTGATCTTCCACGGTGGATCTAGATCCCTTGCTGGGACAAAAACTGCATTTCTGGGCCTAGTTTTCCGGCCCAAAGTTCTAACAATTGCCACAGCTGCACAGTATACAAGAGTTGGCACCTCTAACACAGTTTTTGTTAGGTTCAAATAAGTAGATAAAACCTTGCTATTGAGGTGATCTATTAGTGCACGCATATAATTTTTGGTTTAAGGTGCTGTAATTTTCTGGGATTTCGCTATCCACATCATCGCAATTAATATCCGGATTAGCTTCTAATGGATCCGGCACATGATGTTCATTATCCCTAGCACATATGCCATCAGCTTCAATAAAGTCGTCGTTGTCCAACTCTTTCAAGGGGAGTTCATGAATAGGAAGCTGCTGCTCCACTTCCATTTTGATAGCAGCTATTTCAGGAACCAAATGTATGTCCATTTTCGTCGCTCTTTTGGTTGCAGAACCTCTCCCTCTGTCTCTGGTTGTATAAGGTCATCCACCTTCGTATGATTTGGTGGTGTTCAATAATCAATAGATTGAAGAACATCAATTAGTCCTTATGTCCTTCACCTTAGTAATAAGATCTCTTCGTGCGACTTTTTGTATACTCGAATACTTTGCAGCAAATTTCGTTCGTAAATTCTATCCTTTTTCCAATTTAGTTTCAAACTTCGCACTTTCGTAATAGAGACGTACCAATTCCTCTTTCATTGTGATATCCCGCTTGATGCTCCCCCACGGTATTTCTGTCGAGGTGGTTGGCTGCAAATAGCTAGCGCTAGCTATAGCATCCTCAGCAGGAACAGTTGAGGTTCCACTGCTTACCGTTTGTCGCAAATGTTCTTGCTGACCAGCTTTTTGATTAGTGATATTTGTCTGGCCATCTCGCAGCACACTATCGACACTGTCCCACATGCTGTAACTCTAGGGCCCCGAGGATCCTCAGGAAGCGACAAGCAATCCAACATTTTTAATATACTCTCCATTGTTATTTGGGTTTTGGTGTTCTTCTTAGTCTCTCTCCTATTCGTTATCAGTCTATCTGGCATGGAAAATCTTGTCACTAGCAGTGCTACCGGCAACATAGCTGTCAAAGTCATGAGAGGAAAGATCAAGCCCTACCGCGACCCTAACGCGAGAACACGTGCGGTGTTATTACTATTACTTTGATATCATAATAAAAATGATTAAACATAGGAAAATTAATGCTGAATAAGAAACAAAACATTTCGGGATACAATGCTTACAAAAAAGATTTTTGACCGACTGCAAAATAGAAATGAAGATTATAAACCAAACAATGCATGCAATGAAAAAAATTCTAGCGAACAAAAAACGTTGATTTTTGAAAGCCCTATAAGGTTACTGTAACATTTTTTCGTGAACTACGAATTTGTAATTAATAGTGTTTTGATAGGAGAAGTAGTTTTATTTCAATAAAAAAGTACATCAAAAATAAAAATATTTTTTTTTTAAATGACACAAGGTACAAAACAAAATTAATGGACAAAAATTTGTCAGCGAAAAAAAATTAAAAAATTTTCCAATTATAATGTTTAGGTTGGAAGAGTAGATTTTCTTTCATTCGCAAAAAATTGGTTGAAAAATACAAAAATTAAACTATTAGAAACACGATCCGGGAGTCGAAACAAAAAATGAGAATATACTACATTTAATATAATAGTTTTAAACATAATATAGTTCACTTATCAGCACAATTAACAAATTACACCAAAAAATTCAACTATTCTAATAACGGTTGGAAATTAATCATTTTTAGCTTACGAAATTCTAAAAATAATTTTTGCTTTTAAATTGCAAAATATAGTTATCAAAAAATATTATGTTTGACATTCATAAACCGTATTATTCATACCGCGAAAAGGTGACTTTTAAGGATTTACTTAAAACACTATATTATTTGAGCATTTTATTTGGCTATAAACTTATTTCTTTGTTTATATTTATAATTATTGGGTTAAAAATTAGCTTTACAAACGTCCATTTACGATTGTGAATTCCTTTTTGTTAAAGCTCCTTCGGCTTTCACGAACACATTCTCTTCACTTATCTAATGCTTTACTCTCGATTTTTCTTCAAAATGCAAACTTTTCTACATTATTATCGAAACTATTAAATCGAATGTATATTACATTTATTTCAGTGACTAAGCTTGGTATTGCTTACTCAGAAATTGAAACGTAAATATAAATTTTGTTACTTATGATTACTAAATTATTTGTTTCTTATTTTGCGTTAAATTTTATCATCTGCCACCCTGAAAAATGTGCTATTTAAATTAATTTATATTATTACAATTCATAATATGCGTTGGTACAGAGACACGTGTATTTTCATTTTCATGTTTTTATAGTTTTAAAAAGTGCACATACTACGAGAAAAAGAATGTTTGTGCCAAAATGATAATATTTTCATTTTTAAAGTATTTTTATAACAAAATTATAGATTTTCTAGTTTAACATTTCATTGAGTTTCTTTTTTTTCGCCTCTTGAGTTGTTTTTCTAAAAGTTTTATTTTATATTTTAATGTTATTTTTCACGATTAAAGAAAAAACTAGGCTTCCTGTTAAAAATTATATTTAAGATAAATTGGTAGTTATTTTTTGGTTTAGCAACTTTTGTCTATTAATTTTTTTTTCATAATCTGTGTTGTTTTCTTACTTTAATTTATTTACTTTCAATGTTATTTTCTACGATTTAATTTTTAAAAATATTTGACACCACAACATTCAAATTTAGATCTAAACGACGGAAAATACGAAAAAAAGTCTCCAAAAGAAATTATAGCTTTTGAAAAATCCTAGTAAATATCTTCTACCCATGTTCCAATAGGACTCGTAATTTTCTTCTCACTCATCGTAAGTAATGTGCAGGAAATAAAAAAATTTAGTTTTGATTTATTTTAAGCTAGTTCTGAAAATATAAATTTATAAATGTCTTTCAAAAATTGAGCGCACAACGCGATTGTCCCCATGAGAACGAGCGCCTCAAATATTACAGAGCTTTGAGCAACTTAATCTTTAACAATACACCAAACTCTCGCTTTCAGTAAAGTGTCGAGGGTTGCTTTCAAATGGCCTTGGACTGATTTCGGTGGGATAAAAACATAAACAGTGAGAGTCGCCGGATGCGCATTCCAAATGTAAAGAATAAATATCCAAACGCGATGCGCGAGAGAACACATTATGAAGCGCGTGGTATTTTCTCTCTGTGGTATTTTCTCTCAAGCGGAATATATTTCTTCAAATAGATCTTGACAAAAAACCTGAGGGAACGCCAGTTCAGGTTATGTTAGCGAATTCTCTATGGAATTGGATATCTGGCAACAGAAGCAGATCTTCTAGAAAACTTAGAAATTTCTTTAATTTAAGGTTATGGTATAAAATTCTCGTATTCATTGGATATTTTTCAACAAAGACATGCTAGTTTTTTTTAGAAAATTTATAGATTACAAGAATTTAAGGTTATTTGTATGGAATTTTAGCCAAACTTGGATATTATTAATCAAAAACGGTTAGGTCAATCCTAGAACTTAATGGTTTTAACAATTTAGGTTATATTAGCGATTTCTCATCGGAATTAGATATTTCACAAGAAAAAAAGTAAAGTATTTTAAAAATTTTATAAACTCGAAGAACTGAATATTATAAATAATTTGATGTTATTTATTTCTTATCTATACTATTCTAATATCAATATCCATAAGAACTCGGCATTATCATCAGAGTAGTTACTATCGATCAGTATAGATGTCACGCCACCAACCGAGGAAATACAATCCCCTGGCGGACCGAAGGAACCAAAATAAGCCTCTCAAAAGTACTCTTAAAGACCCCACTGATGCTCGCTTCGGTTCCTTCTTTAAAAAACTCAAAAAAACTGCAAGATCAAGTTTTAAATTGTTGAAATTCGGATTCTACGTTAAAAGTTCCATTAGAAATTCACGGATCCATTAGAAACTCACGAAAGAGTATGTTGCGCGCGAAGTTTAAAAATAAAATTCTCTCTTACTTGCTTCGTGGCGTTGTTTGTTGTCTGAAGTTCCCACTGCGTGACGCTAGCATCCAGAGAAAATTCTTAGAGTTACCAACGGAACACTTATTAACTGCTAGTGAAAGATTATGCACTTAAAGCCGTCTTCGGTCCATGTAAACGACAGGTATTTTTAAAAAGTTTTTAATTTGTAGGGGCTTCTTTCGGTTCCATCGTTTCGCCAGGGTCAACACCATCTGTCAAGTTATTTTTTCAAATAACAGAGAATAATTACGGTCATTTTTTGGCAAGGTATAAAATAAATTTTTTAAATTTTGAAATTATATTTTTCTGAAAACAATATTCTCCAAAAATCGCTGCACTGAGAATCGAACCACAAAACTTCCGATTGCCGTTCGAATACTTTCCGATTTTTAGAAGATCTTTTTTCAGAAAAATATAATTTAAAAATATTCTAAATTAATTTTCCATCTTGCCAAAAAATGACTTTAATTGTGTTCTGTTATTCAAAAAGTTTGCTTGATTGATAGCGTTAATTTCTATTCCTACAGATGGTGCGGTGACATCTATACTGATTCACAGTAACTACTCTGATGATATACAGAGTTTCTATGAAATTTCTTATATAATCTAGCTTGCGATAGCTCATATTTCTGCAAAAAAGATTTTTTGTTATCTCTATAATAGCTTCATTGGCAAAGCACCCGACCGGAAGTTAGAAGTTTTGTGGTTCGATTACCAATGGAGCGATTGTTAGAGTATCTTTTTCAGAAAAATGTAATTTTAATATAAATATTTTTCAAATATTGTATTTATTCCTAAAGTTGTCAAAAAATTACTCACTAGCTCTGCTGCGATCCAAAGACCCGTCAATAGACTAATAGACCAATAGACGAAAAGGAACTAACGTAACATTATTTAAGACCTGAAATTGTTCGACTTTAAACGTTTTTTAAAAGACTTTACTTTTTATGTTTTCGAATACCTTATTCCGACGATAAATCACTAACATAACCTAAAATTGCTTAAACTGTTATGTTTTTGGAAAAGAACTAATTCTTTCTGATAGAAAACATCCAATTCTGGCAGGAAGTCCATAAAATAACCTGACATATTTTTAAATTTAGAAGTTTCATCAATAATTACTTCTTTATGTTTAAAAACATTTATTTCCAACGAAAATTAAATTATAGGAATTTTTAAGTTTTCTAAACGATAAATCAGGTTTTATTGAAAAGTTACTTAATTCGGCTGGTATTTCTTAACATAACCTTAAATTGTAAGTTTTTTAAAAGACACAAAGGCGCAAATTTTCTGAAATACCTAACGATTTCTGATGAAAAATATCCGAATTAGGCAAAAATTGTACAACATAGCGTACAAATTTTCTGGTCTATAAATGTTCTAAGGGTCTTAACTACTTCTGCCGAAAAATATTCAATTCTACCGAGAGTTTTCTAATATAACCTTAAATCATAGGAATTTCTAAGTTTCCAAAAAGATTTAACTGTTCTTCATAGAAAAAGTTAATTCCGGCCAGATTTCCCGAACATACCCTGCACTTTATTTGCCTAGATTTACTGGAAAAACTTATTTCCCTGGAGAAAAAAAACTTTATAAACTAAAACATTTAGAAGCTTATATTTTTATTAATATTTAATACTATTTAATTCCAGAAACATATTTACGGCGACATCTTTTGGATATTTATTTATTTAGTTTCAGCATTAGCAACTTTCCTGACTTTATACTATGCGGACTTCCAATCTACGTACTTCTACATCTATGTTCCCATTTTTGTGAGTAATAAATGTTGGGAGAAATAAAATTTGGGTTAACTGAGACCTTACTTTTAAAGCAGAAAAGACGTTCACCAATTATTAGGAATTGCAGTCTAAAATTTATTTTGAACCATATCAATTATTTTTTGTCCACAATGAAAAAAAACTTGGATGACCCTATACGACATGGGCGCAAAAAGAAAGAAGTTTTGAGAACCTTAATCCAATAAAATTTAAATGTTTCAATTCAATTTTCATCCTACTTATAAATAGAAAAATCATTATATATAAGGTCACTATTTTTTTAAATGTTTTTATTAAATTAATGATACACAGTCTGCAGTGAGTCGTTATTTGATACAACTTGCATAAAAAAATGTGGCAAGATTATGCCTACTTGAACTTCCTTTTTTTCTTCTGCTGTCATATTTTCAACTTCACGGCTTTTCATATTTATTTTAATTCTTCTATGGCTCTTTCCTGTCTTATATACTCCACGTAAAATCCCAGTATACTCCAATATTGCAAACACGTCACCATTGGATGTAGATAATACAATATACTCTTCTATTGACGCGGGCATATATCTACCATACCCGATTAGTAATTTAAGTCGTTTTTCGACAGGAAAAACGTATCTTCGAAATTCAAATTGCCGGTTCTGATTTGTCTCGGGAATGAGCCGAATATATCCAAGTTTCTCGATTGGAAATCCGAGTACTTGATCAGAAGGAGGCCTGCCATGAAAAGAAATTTCCTCGGCATAAAGAGGCAAATCCTTAGGAGAAATCTGTTTTGGAGAATCTTGTCTGCCAGAAGAAGAGCTATCATTGCTTTCGCTATTAGGAATCCCTTCGGTTTGTAGTGAATCGTAATTTGCAAAAATTTTTACAAAAGTCTGTGGGAAGATTGGGTGAGTTCTGCCTACTGGACAATCCCACACTTCAGCAGGGGTCATATTCTCAACTAAGCCGCTCATCATATTTATTTTCACTCTTGAACGATTTCTATTTGTCCTGTATATTCCACGAAGAAATCCGCTATATTCCAATATTGCAAAAATGTCCCCATTGGATGTTGATAATACAATATGTTCTTCGGTCGGCACGGGAATAAATTTTTTATTTTCCCTTCGCAATCTAATTGGTTTTCCGACAGGAAAAACGTATCTTCGAAATTGAAATTGGCTTTCGGGGTTTCTGCGGGGCATCAGCCGAAGATGACCAAGTTGGCGAAGTGAATATCCAAGTACTTTAGGAAAAGGAGGCCTGCCAGAAGGTGATCTGGTCCTGTCACCAAGAGGAGGTTCCTCAGTCAATTGAGGGGCAACACGAGAAGGAGAAGATTGCCAAGGAACCGGTTGAGGATGGTCAGGCCAATCACTACTTGACTGTAAACTTAAATCTGCAATCAGAAATAGAGAATTGATTTATATTGTTGGATTTCTAATATATTTGGTTGAACTAAATGTTTCTTTGCAAAAAAACATCTTTCTGGTGATTGAATCAAAATACACGGAGAAAAATGGAAGATCTGTTTGGCCATATAAATGTGCAGACAGACCATATTGCAGGTTCAACTATAGAACAGCCCTTGAAGATCGCTAATGCGACTATCTCTACATGGCGAAAAAAAGAGGTCCAAATCGACAATCTCAGAAAGTCTACTCGATCGTTTCGGGCCGTCATCTGGGTCATTCTAAACTGGTTGACCCGATCATTGTGAAAGTTCGATTTGGACATCTCGGATTGTCGGTCTGGACATCTCGGATTATCGATCTGGTTGTCTCAAACATTCGACTCAATCGTATCGAATGGTCGATTCGATTATCTCAGACAGTTAACGTGGTAATTTCGAATGGTCGAATCGATAATTTGAAAGGGTCGACTTGATTATACCAAACTGTCAATATAAATATTTATGGAAGAAATATTCGATTATCGCAGCGGGTCGCTACGAAAATCTGAATAAGCACTCCGATAACAATCTTTAATAAAATAATTACTAACTTGTATAAAATAATTAAAAATATAATTATTCAGAGAAAAAGTTATGAATTTAATTTTAACGCTTTTTATACGAATTAGTATTTTTTTACTGATGATTGGTATAGAATAAAAACTGTTCATGAATGGATAAAAGTCATCATAATTTAATTTAATTAATTTAATTTGGATCGCAAACACATAAAGCCTTCTTTCAACCTTAATCTCAAAAGTAATACTAAACGCTCAATACTTAAATACTTAAACTACAATACTTTAACTTTTACAAACGTCAGTTTCCAGCTAATTTTCTTCTTTGTGATCTCTTTCATAAATATTCCCTAGAAAAACAATAAATAGTCTTCAACAAACAAACAAATTTTTCAATAAACTTACTTTCGTTCTGCCTGTCGTAGTTTTTTTTACTAAATAATTTTGAACAAAATACAAGAATTTTGAACTTCTTAAATGCACAGGATAAAGTTTAAACCAAACATGAAATAGTTACATTTTTGATTGAAAAACACTAATTTTAACCATCACAATAGATTTTAAAACAAGTTGTTAAATATTTGAACAAACAGATGAATTGTCTACTTAGAAGGTAAATGTTCTAACAAAGAAGACGCATTTTCAACAAAATAAATATTCTTTTAGAAAAATTACTTAATTTTAAAGCCAAAAAGATCAATTATTTACAAAAAGTTTAAATACGAACACAGAAAATATGATTATTTAACTAAAAAATTTACTTTTTAAGCCAAAAGGATTAATTTTCTACGAAACAGTAGAATTTTGACCATAAAAGTTAATTTACAATGGAATGCTTGAATTTTGAATCAAAGGTTTAAACGTTCAGATGAAAAATATAAATTTTGTACCAAAAATGGAATAGTCTAATTGTCAGTTTAAAAGTTGATTTTCAAACAAACATGAAACGAGTTTTTATTAGCAAAAACGATAATTTTCTACCATATAGTTTGATTTTCAACCATAAAGTTTAACTTTCGACCAAGCAAATTAATTTTCTACCAAAAAATTCGATTTTCCAACTTATTTAATATACATGATAAAGTTTCAAACAAACATGGAATAATTACATTTTTCGATTAACTAAATTTTAACAATAAAGGCAAATTATTTACAAAGTTTAAATTTCGGACTAATATTTTAATTTTCAAGGCAAAAGGACGAATTTTCTACAAAGAAGAAGAATTTTGTTATCAAATTCGTAACCTACTTCATGGAAAATACCGCCATGCCGCTCTTAATTCAAGGATTATTAAGTATACTAAAACCCGAAAATAAGAAAGTTCAAACAAAAATTTCATTTTCCCCCAAATAATTTTTCCCAAAATGGAAGTTTTAATATCAGTGTTTAATTGTCTACCAAAGATATGAATTTTCTGCCAAAATGATGAATCACAAAACAAATGAATTTGTGAAAAATGACATAAATTTTGAACCGTATAGTTAAATTTTTAATCTAAAAAGATTAATCTTTCAACAACAATAGAATATATAGATTTTCATTGAAAAATTAATTTTAAATTAAGAAAAATGAATCTTTCGTGAAATAGTTTAATTTTCAAGACAAATAGTCGAATTTTCTAAACAAAATAGTGGAATTTTACAGCCGATAATATGAAATTTTTATGAAAAAGTGAATTTTCAATTAGAAAGTAGTTCAATCTTAAGTTAAAACGTGTACTATTTTACCTTGAAATTAAAATGTCAACAAAATACATAAATTTTTAAGCAAATAGTTGAATTTTCAATTGAGAAGATTAATTTTCTGCCCTGAAGGACGAATTTTCGACAAACTAATAAATTTTGAATCAAGCAGTTGAGTTGCTGAAATTAAAAGATCATCTTTTAATCAGGAATAAAAAGGGTAAATTTTGATTTCAAACAATTAAGTTTTCATTGCAGACAATTATTTTTAATAATAAAAGAACAAATATTCTACAAAAAATTTTTCTATCACATATTTGACTTTTCAACAAAACTACTGAATTCGAAAGACAAAAGGACAAATTTATTATATAAAAAAATAGAATTTTCAACAGCAAAATATAAGATTTTAACAAAATAGTTCAATTTTAGGTTACAAAAATAATTTCTTACATAAAAAAAGAATAATGCTAAAAAAGATTAATATTCAACTGAAGATATTAATTTTCTTTCAATCTTTAATAAGGATATCAAGAAATATAAATGAAGTGGATCTGTCCCTGATGATTAATTATAATGCGAAAAAATTATTCATTTTACGGATAGAACTATTCATTTTAGGGCTAGACGGATGTAGTTGTGTTCATCAGAAGGTGCAAGTGGGGAACCATGGGTACATTGAAATTGGGGGGACAAAAACTCGAAATCAAAGGGCAAGCTATATATCTAGAAGTCATCCTGGATAAGAAGCTGTAATGCAAGGAGCACGTGGAAAACAAGTGCAAGAAGCTAGTAACGACTCTTTGGATCTGTAGAAGAGCTACAAGGAAAGGCTGGGGCTTGAAACCGGAGACGTTTACGAGGGGTGTTCAAAAATTAAGTTTCCCTCCTCCGGGAAAAAAGCAAAACACAATTTTTAAGTTAAAGTAACATATGTATTTATTGTTTGACTTATAAACTATTTTTGTACATAGTCCCCTTGGACTGGAATACATTTTTTATATCTGTTCTCAAGCTTTGACAAACCTTGTTTATAAAAATCCGTGCCCTGTTTTTAAAATAATAATTTAACAAAGTCTTTCACTTCATTATTTGAATTGAAGTGATGGCCACCCAAACTTTCATTTAACTTAGGAAACAGAAAAAAGTCACTTGGTGCGAGATCTGAAGAGTAGGGTGAGTGATCAAAAATTTTCCATTTGAATTTTTCCAGTAATTCGTGGAACCCACCTCGCACAAACTTTATGGTAACCAAGATGATCTGTTATGATTGTGTGGATTGTAGTTCGACAAATATCGATTTCAGGAGGCATGGAGTCCAAAATTTTGTCAATTGTAAAGCGGCTATCCGCCAAATGATTTTTTCGACTGCTATGACTGCGTCATCTGTAATGGCGGTTTTTGGCCTGCCTGCACGCTGCTCATCATGAACTTCTCCGCGTCCCTCGAGAAAATCTGTACTACGCCGAAGCACCATTTGCACTCACAAGTGGACACGTTTTTCACAGGTATCTCCATGGTTTCCGAGTCGCTACTGATGAAAAAAATTTTTTCGGCAGCTAAGACCGGTTCCGCTCTTATCGGCATATCCTAAACTAAAACTATGTACGGTCCGAGCTCGCTAGATGGCGCTGGGGCAAAACGGTAGACTAGGGAAACTCACTTTTTGAACACCCTCATATGTGGATCTACACAGCGATCTTGCGACCCAGACTAAACTATGCGGCAGTTGTCTGGTGGACCAGGGTCAAACTTTCTACTGTGAAGTCCCGACTAGAAACAATCAGGGGACGGATACTGAGAGGTATCACTGGTGCCTTAAAGTCGACATCCAAGGTGGCCCTGGGGACACTAATAGGTTTGGAGCCTCTCCATCTCACCATAAAAGCTGCGGCTGCGAAGGCGACATGGAGACTAAATATGGTAAACGATAGCAGTATCTCGACAGTTATGCGGATACCAATCGACATCACGAAGAGGCCGACACTCAGCATGCTCAGGGACAAAATGTCCACTTGCCACTACCTCTACGACAAGAAATACCAGGTAAGCCTATCCACTAAAGAGGAAAGGGTTAACGGTTAGGCACACCTGCCCAGTGATGGAGACTACTGGTTTACAGATGGCTCTAGGAACAAAGAGAACGCTGGAGCAGGTGTATACCGTAGAAGGAACGGAATGAGCTTCACAATAGCGATGAGGTCCTAAGCAACAGTTCTACAATCTGAGATTATGGCCATGCTCCAGTGCGCCTATAAGGAAATGGAGTACGGCGGGAAAAGAAACATTCGCATCTGTTCAGATAGCAGGGCTGCTATCATGGCTCTGAACAGAACAACGACTACGTCGCTGCTAATGTGGGCGTACTTTAAGGCACTGAATAAGCTCGCGACAGAAAACCGCTTTGGATCCTTCGACGATTTTTTAATGTTGAAAACATATTTAAGATTATAATAAGCATTCGGTCCACTATTTGAAACAGATAAACACTTTTCCAAGAAAGTATTACTATTATTCGTTCTAGGTGAATATAAGTGCATATTATAGGTTATGTTCGATAATCTCGGGTTAGAAAAAATCCTGGGAGCTTTTTATCATTGATTCTCGATATTATAATTGATAAACGTTTTTCCATTTTTTTTTTATATTCAGGTGTTAACTTTTGTTCATCATAAACTATTTTTTAAAGACCACCAAATATATTTGACCGGGTCTTGACCATGAATTTCTTTTGATCCTTACAATTCTAATTTTTTTACTTTGATAATCTTTAATTTTCAAGTAAAATAGTTTCATTTTGAAGTATAAATTTCAATTTAATACTTAGTATCCAATTTGCAAAAAAAAAATCAAATAATTTCTATAGATGTTTTTTTTTTCATAAGAGAAATTTTGAAAAGATTCAAAATTAATGTAAATCTTGAAATGATTTAAAAGAATAAAAAAAATTAATTATTTCAGGTTTGGAAAAAAAAATTTAGAATCCTTTTAAGAATTGTGAATCATTTTGACAAATTATTTTTAGAAGAATATTTAAGAAGATTTTATAACATTTCCAAAATTGTTAGGGAAGAATCTGGGATGGTTTAAGGCAATTCTTGTGATATTGTAAGTTTTTTTAAATCATGTACCAAAGTGTACCTTTTTGATGATTAAAAATATAATTTTGAAAATATAAGGGGTTTGACAGATTTGAAGATAATAAACACTTTTTTAATATTTTGTGGACAATTTCGTACTATTTCTTACTTAAAAAGAAAATAATTTAAAGGAATTGGTTTACAATATATAAAAAAAGAAAAGAAAATTTGAACAACCAGTTCGTAAATGAAATTTATTATCCCCAGCATATATATTATTAATTGTATTATAAAAAAAGGCATTTTTAATAAAATAAATTGATGAATCATTAGTCAAACAGAACTCAATTTTTAACAGAGTGGTTTCACTTTCAAATAGAAAATATGAAAAAAAATTGTTAAAATTCTTTGAAATCGCTTTAAATTATTGAAATTAATTGGAAATTTTTTAGAATGTTTTAAAATATCCTTAAAAATTTTAAACTCTCTTGAAATTTTTCAAAGCTCTTGAAAATTCCTTGCAATTTCAAAAACACCCTAAAATATTTCAAATCAGTAGCGGATCCAGAGGTGGTGTTTAGGAG
>NC_046658.1:164949975-164955350 GCF_010883055.1 Belonocnema kinseyi | reverse complement strand
CCCAAAAAAAAAACTTTTGGCCTTTCATATTGAAGGCCGACGCCGCTAAGTTATGCATGGGATATAATTTAATATGAAATTTTAAAGGGCTTAAAATATTTCATTGTATTTTTAAGATTTCAAGATATTTTCCAAAGATTTAAAAAATTTGAAGATATTTCCAAAGATTTTTAAGGATTTTAAGTATTTAAGGATGTCTGAAAAGATGTCAAGAAATTTTCAATTTATTTTTATAATTTAAAGGAATTTCAAAGAATTTTAACAACTTTAACAGGGGTTATTTAAAGAAATTCAAAATACTTTAGGAAATCTTTTAAAGATGTCAACGTATTTAAAAAGATTTTGCATGTTTCGAAATATTTGAGACTATTTTAAGAGGTTCCAAGAGATTTAAAGTTTTTTACAGTAATTTGATATGATGTTTTAAAAGATTTGATATATCTTAGGATATTTTGATAGATTCCAGGGCATTTTCTATTAATTTCAATAATTCAGTATGGGATTCTAAAGTATTTGAAATATTTTAGGGTATTTTTAAAATTGTAAGAAATTTTCAAGAGATTTTGAAGGAATTAAAATTTTTCAGGATATTTTTAAACATTTTAAGGAACTAGAATTAACTTAAATAATTTAAAGCGATTTTAAAGAATTTTAACGATTTTTTTTCTTCATATTTTCTGGTTGAAAGTGGAACTACTTAATTAAAAATTTTATTTTTCTGTTTGATGATTCATCAATTTATTTGGAAAAATTTGTCTTCTGAAAATTTAACATAACAATTCGTATTCACAATACTAATTTTTCTACCGAAGCTTATTACAGAATATTATGGAAATGCCAAATTTAGGTATTTTAATATGAATAACTAGAATAGTTCAACATTTTCCCTTGTTTTGATATACAAGTATAGTAAACTTTAATTTATTTTTATCAGTTATTGAAATGGAAGGTCTCTCAGGGTATATAAATATTAACTATTAAATCTTCTAATAAATTCGTATTTGTAAGTTGTAGTATTATTATATTCACCAATTGAATTGAGGTAAGCCGCCAAAGTAAAAACTATTGTATAGACTCTCCTCATTTTCTCAAAGTGGATGAAAAACTAAATAATACTTTTGTGAATAATTTGGTGAACTAATGTTAATAATAAATTTTCCATTGACTCATCAAAGTACAAATAAATACATAAGTAGTAGTTATCTCTCATATATGCCAGATAACGACATTCTAGGCGTCAAGATTGTCCTTATACGGTATTGTTATCAACTTTCGTCTTTTAAAATCATAATTTTTACATGAAACGCACATTTTATTATTCAAAAACTTTATTTCATTGCTTCAGATAGAAGTGTATTTAAATGAAGAACATGGTTCACTTCCAAGAAATTATTTCTAAAACACTTTAAAAATATAGTTTCATAATCTAAGATTTCCTATTATCGAAACAATAGACTAGTACATTAACTTAGTGATTTTAAAAGTCTCTCACACAAGAAACATGCACTCTTAGCGACAGTTCATGAAAATTCAAAGCACGATTTCTCATAGAAAAAACTGAAGTTTCCATTGGAACCCATTTTTGGTTTCAAAGGAGCTGCAACAAAAATGAACCCCACTTGCTCAAAAGAAACCCAAAACGATAAATGAGCTCTAAATGATACCACACTTTGGGTTCGAAAGGATCTCAAATGTAACATAGCCTAATAAACATAATTAACTTATAATATTTATTACTGCAATGAAGATAGATATAATGAATTGATAAATATCATTTGCAGGTTATGTAGCAAACTTGTAACTATAAAGGCTTATTCATATCAGTGCTCCCCATCTTGGGAACTGTTTGAACTGCGCTTGCGTCGCGCCGGCAACACAATTGGTTACTATTGGCGAGCTGTTTTTGAATAGTATCGATATTCAAATATGATATTTATAATAAATAATGGTTAGGAAATGCATTAACAGTAATCACTTAATCCTAAAATAAGATTTTGAAGTGACAGATAAAAATTTAATTCGATTTTAATTTAAAAGACGTTGTGAATTCCGATTTCAGAGAAAGAAAGCATTTTTTTTAGCTCAATGATTAATCTTGTATCTGTCGAGTTTCTAATTTTTATTTTTTAGATTCACAACTATTTGACCTAAAATAAAATCAATAAAGGTACTCAAAATAAATTTAAAATTTTGTTTTTTCTGAAGTCAAAATTAAAAACATTTTATGCAATTTAATCACAATATTTTGTGTCCACCGGGTAAATATTAATATCGTTTTTGTTTGCTTTACCGACATATTCTGTAAATCTCTAACTCACCAATACGATTTTGCAAGCTGTTGACCTGTGAATAGGCCTTGATGCTGTTGATGCTGTTCTTTTCAGGTGCGCTCTGAACGAATGGAGCTCAAGTTCCAAATGACCCCAACTTTCATTTGAGCAGCAACATGATTGAACCCCTAATTTTTTCTGTGCTTAACGAAATAAAAAGTATATTTGAAACTAATGTTATATAATCTTTATTTTTTAACTATGTGATATTCTTGTTAATATTATAAGCAAATTTAATAAACAAATGCATTATCAGGGTATTTGTCGTCAGAAAAATTCTTTTTTTTTCGAAGTCAATTTTTTGCACAAATTTAATAAACAAATGCATTATTTGGGCATTTTGGACGGAAAAACTCGTTTTTTTCGATGTCAGTCCTTTTCATTGAGCACTTTAAAATAATTTCAGTAGCATTCATAATTAGGTAAGTAATTTTATGTTTTTGGAAATTATCGTAATATTTATTATCATAAAAACTTAAAATTTGTTCTAAGGAAAAATTCTAAGGCTAATTGAAAATTTGCGAGAGACTTTAATCAACAATTTTTTATTCAGAAAGATTTTAGAATTGAATTGTACTTACTTCAAAAAAGGCTTGATAGTTTGTTTCTTTTATTATTTGAAAATTTCCATAAAATATCAACGAGTAATAATTAATAAAGAAATTTTTATTGCACAAATGCTTTGATAAAAATGATGACAAGGACTCAATAATATTTGTCTTTATATATTTAAAAAGTTTTCAAATAATTGAAAAGTAATAAATAATCAAGAAAAGTCATGTGGAAAAATGCTTCAATAACATCTGTGCCAAAATAATAATTTTTTGTCATAAAAAAGCTTCCGTGAAACGCACACTTTTCAATTTATTTGATTTTCTTAACCTACTTTTGTACTAACTTTTAAATAAAGAATAAGTGTTCTAAAACTTTAGCGACATAAAAACATTTTCTGCTTTTTAAGAACCGCTTTCAAGCGTTAAGATGAAAATATTGAAAGCCTAAAATATTTTAATTATGTAAAATGGCGGCGCTCAACAATTTAAAAATTGAATTTCTCAATTTTTTTTCTTGGTGAAAGAACCTCAGTGGAATCGTTTGTAACTAGGAAAATAGTTTGTATAACAATTCTAGCTTTTCTTCTATTTGGAAAACAATAATTAAAATTTTTAAAATAGTGAAATATTATTATAAACTATTGTATACTATACATACTATATATATATACTATTTCACATTATGAAATATTTCAGATTCTTAAAACCTTAAAACTATTGAAATATTTTGAAAATACATTGCAATCTTTTAAACTACTTTCGAATAATTTCAATCCTCGAAATTTTATTCAAATTCCTGCAAATTAATGGAATCTATTAACCCTAGGTGGTCACACTTTAGTAGAATATCATTTAGGTCACAGTGGGTGATGTTCACCCAAGCTCCAAAAAACTAAGATTCTGCAGCAACATTGAGTTCTAAAAATGTAAAAAGCATATTTAGATATTCTTAAACGTTTTTAAGAAAAGGTTTAAAAGTTTTTGTCACTAAAGTTATCCATTAAAATATTATAACATACCAGCACAGTTTAAATAATTAACAGACTCTACGAAAAGTTTGAAAAAGTTGTTTGGGTGTATTTTACCCACGGTATCTAAGGTTAATAATTCCTTGGAATATTTTTAAATTACTTGAAGATATTAAAAATTCATTTGAATCTCGTAAAAAAACCTTGAATGCTTTGAGTCCTTTGAAATCATTTCAAATTATTGTAGTCCATTAAAAATCCTTTGAAATATTTTTATATGCATTAGGATATTTACCTTATGACTATTTTCATATCTGCTTTTACACTCTTATAATTTTTGCCCCATCTGAAATTTCTTTACCCTTTACCTAAATTGTTCTTTTCCTTAGTTTTCCTCTTGCTATTTCTTTTTTTCTCATAACCATTCCTTCCACTGTCCGTCCGATTTGATTTTTTTTCGGCAACCCTCTTCCCCTTAAACCCTCTTCTTGTAAGATAAGCATTCCAACCCTCATAATCCTACTTATCCTTTAGAATTCAAACTAACCCTCAGGGCTTAATAGTTTGTATAGTATATTTATGTAGGCTACAAAACCCTTTTTGATAAACGAATATGTCTATTTCAGCATATTTTTTATTTTTCCTCTCTGCATTTTGAAACCTCAGTTACCTGTTGGCAACCTTCCCCTCACTCATTCTTATTTCTCCTCATCTGTCCATGACTCAAAAACTACTACCATTTTTGTGGAACCAAATTTACCCCCTCTTTTTTTTGTATTTTTGTCCTAGTCCCTTATGACATACTAGCTTACTAGCTCTTACCTTTTTTCGTCTCCATCCCACCATCCACCTTCTACTTCCATTACACCGTGCTCAATCCCACATTCTTTACCCCTTCTATCTTTTTTCATCCGCTATTCGAAAATGTAAACAAAAGAAGTAATTGTTGATTGTTTACAAAATTGTGTATAAAATAAGCCCAGGCTAAAGCCAGTTTGTATAGTTTTTAAGTGGATATTGCAAAAATAGTGTAAATTTCAATGCTTTCTCAAATTTTCAATAGCTTTCGAAATAGTCAACATGTTTAATTGTTATTGTGCTCATTTTGAAGCTTTTTCTTCACCGTATCACAAAAACTTATTTATTAAACTTTTTTATTCTGATTTTCCTACACATAAGATGTTTCCAAAATTTTACAACTTTTTTATTACAACTTTAAGTTCTTGCAATTAAAAAAAAAATTTTGAGAAAACATTTAAATTTACACTATATTTGCAATATCTACTTAAAAACTAGACAAATTGGCTTCACCCTGGGCATACTTTATACAGAGTTTTGAAAATAATTTGTTTCTGGTATAATTACAATTAAGAGAATTGATTCAGTCATAAAAAAAGTGGAGGCCTAAAACTTTTGCACGGCAGTATACGAGGGTGGATTGATAAGTTTCCGGCCTGACCAAGAAAAACAACGTTTTTAAGAATTTTTTTTTTTATTTCTCAACATAATCTCCTCCAAGGCTG
>NC_046658.1:164948450-164949875 GCF_010883055.1 Belonocnema kinseyi | reverse complement strand
ACTTAGAATGGGCTTGAGGCGAAATCCTAATACTCGGCAAGTCCTCCCTACATGCCTGTCACAAAAAATAGAGTAATGTGCGAGGTTGAAGAGAGCTTTTCATACTTGTTTTTCCTCGAAAAATGCTCGAAAATTGCAAATTCGGAAGTAAGTGAGCTTCCGCGAGCATTAAAGAGGCTTTAGAGATATCCTAAAACTCCCTCCGTGCTATGTCAAACCGAGTTCGCGCCGATGATTTTAGAGTCTTGAGCGAGCACATAGTGAGGTTTCAAAAAAATATTCAATGTTTTACAAATGCTCGCTACAACCTCTTTAATGCTCGTGGAAGCCTTCTCATTTCCGAATTCGCAATTTTCGAGCCTTTTTGGAGGAAAAACGAGTATGAAAAGCTATCTACAACATTGCGCAGAACTCTATTTTTCGCGACGGAGCATGGAGGGAGGACTTGCTGAGTATTAGGATTTTGCCTCGGAAGTTCTTATGATTTCAAACTTCATCCTAATTTGTGTGCATAATTATATTTCGCACATAAAATTGGTTTGATTTAAATTATTTAAATATAAGATTGAAATTTAATCAATCTGCTTTTTTATTAACAAATAAATTGATCGAATTTCTTTGTTCAATTATTTGTTTAATTACATAATCAAACATTTTCAAGTATAATTTGTGCTTCAGACACAATTTTTCAATTCGGGACAAGATGAGAGGGATTACTGTATATAATAATCTTGGTAATCAGAATTCGGATTAAAATTAAATCAAAAATTTTATATTTGAATGTATCAAGGTTCTCAAGACATCTTTCATTCTATCTTTCCCCAATCCCCATAGGATCATAATAGTGTATGTAATTTCCTTATGAAATTAACAAATAGTTTTGCCAACGCAGTTACGCTTTTCAGCAAGCAGTTCAATTTTCAACCAAAGAAATTAATTTTTTATTCTAAATTTATCAGTAGAATTTTAAACACAAAGACGATAAATTTGCATACAACATTTATTGTCCATTGTCCCGCTGACATCATTAGATCGAATACACAAAAAAGTGAATTCATATTTTGACGCCCAAAAATGATATTTAGATGTTCTGCAAGCCCCAGGAAGATTAAACTCTAAATATCATTAAAAGAAAATTTTTATTCCCTTTTTGACCACCCTAACGATTCATCAGTTAACTTTTTTTAGAAGCAGAAGAGAAGCCAGGTTTTCATGATGGACTTGGCCTTTGGTATACTATTTAAGTTTCCTAAATTAATAGTCATACGTTTAATATCTGGCCACTTTAGATAACAATTTAAAAAGGGAAATCATTTTTAAAATAGTTGAGACCACTTTATTGATAATTAAAAAATGGTCTGAACGGCTATTACTAGTAATCACAATTACCAACAATTTATACTCATAACTACTCCTTTCTTGAGG
>NC_046658.1:164941833-164948350 GCF_010883055.1 Belonocnema kinseyi | reverse complement strand
CTGAAACCTAAACTAACATGGCGATCGGGCTAAAACTATAGCTACAAGCTATCTAAGGATGGTACTATAGAACGCCACCTCAAGGTAGGCCTAGTGGCGCCAACACTTGGTCAGGCCGGAAACTTATCAATCCACCCTCGTATATAATTTAAAAATTGAAATAGCCGTTTTATTTTAAATTGGCATTTAAAATGAAGTTCTAACTTTAAATGGATACATTGAAAGAAATTTTATAATAATATTTGATATTTTAATATTCATAATTGACATAGTCGATTTCAATTGAGAAAAATCGTGTAAATATACAAATTATTGTTAGCATAATTAAGAAACTTTACAATTAGAATATGAAAAATTGATATCTTTAGAACAAAAATTGGTACATTCAATTCCAAATATTGATATTTAATGTATTAAAACTCAGAATAAGAAAAATTGATAATGACATATTCACGTAATATAATATCAATTATAGGTCTTAATAGATTGAGGTACAAAAGTTAATATAAATATTCCACAAATTAATGTAGTTAAAGAGAAAGTGAAAGGTAATAAGAGATATTTTTATTTTCTGTGATAGATGCTAACAGAAAATGTAATATTCAGTTGAGGAAATTGCAAATCACTATATCAAAAAATACGAATAGCTCCGATAATCTCCCGAGGTTAGCCGAATCCGCTGATTGTACCTCATAGCCGAGCGTTCACGATGCGAATCGGAGAACTTCGTGTTTCCTGCTAAACTGGTCAGGATTTGTGCATGAACACGTGTTTTCCAGTGTTTTGTTTTCAAGGCAAGAGTGGTAATAATTGGCTAAAGTATACATTTGTTTTGTGATATTTAAACTAAGCATTAGCAAATACTTTATAAAACTTTCGCAAAGATTTCAGGTATTTTAAAGATTTTAAGGATTTTAAATATTTTAGAAAAATTGAGAATGATTCCAAAAAATTGCACATAAATTTAAAGATTGTACAAAGATTTTAAGTACTGTAAGAGATTTCAACGAATTCCCAAAGATTTCAAAAGGTTTCAAAAATTCCATAAAGATTTCAAAGACGACTTGTGTTCACAAAAAAATTAAAAATTATTTTATTTATAGTTCCTTTTTCTTCCAAAATGGTTGGCCTTGTAATGGTATAATAATATACTTTAGTTATACGAAATTTGTATTAAGTTCGGGGCACCTACAATTTTTGACCCAGCACTGTTACTTGTATTACCAACCCGAATGTAAGGCGGGAACGAGATGATTTTAAAAAAATCAAAAACCTATTGATATTTTTGAATTTAATTAAATCCCAGTTTTGACCTTATTAAAAAAGAATATTTTTCTGTTTTTTTTTTAATTTCGAATGTGTCTAACTCGAGTTATTAAGCACCATGCCGTTTCTTACAATTCTGAAAACTCTCACCACTAAGTATATAAACAATCTTCATTCCCCTTCACTCAACGTGATTTGCGTGTGTTATATGTATATGTTTGCGTACTATGTATATAAGTGACTTTCGATTAGGCAAGTCGCAGAAACAAATCAAGCTGCACCTCCTGGTAGTGATGTATCTTAAAATGTACAAGGCCCTAACATTCCAGCGGCCATTACAAGCTGGTCAATTTTTATGCATATAGCACTGACTTCCGTGGCGAGGAGTCTGCTGCGCTTTTACGCGCGTGCGCTTACCTATCACGGTCAGTGGAGAAGTTTACGAGTGGAGACTACATCCCTCCCAGGCTCGGTCAACTCTGTGAATAATAATTGACGAGATTCAACGCCATCTGCAATGGGAACGAGAACTTCGCCGAGCGTCCATGTGCTCATGCATATATATGTATATGCCGATCCTTATATGCCTTGAATCTCCAAATAAATAACCAAAAACGACGAATAAACTCAAAATGAAGCAAATAAGAAACGGAAAATGGGAAATAAAAGATAATTCGAATTCTATTTCTCATTTTTTCTGTCTCATAACTTTATTTTGCCCTTATTTTTATGAAAAGAAATAATTACATTTACGGTTTTGCAACTCTGCATTTCCAGTTGCTTGCACCCACTTTAAGTCCACAACCACTCACTGAACACTTTTTTATATCCATTTTAAATAATTCAAAATAGCTCTTTAACTGTCACCAGTGAACCATGCAGCAGACGACAACACAAACACTTTATTTTGCTTGCACGCGCCTGGCTCTCGGCGTTTTGCGTCAGCGCCATCTGCGATGAGCATGAGAACTAAATTGACTCCCCTCCCTGCCTCTCAACCCCCCGCGCTAAAGTTCGAAATTTGCCATTTTCCCTTCTTGAGGTGACCGAGCCTGGTCCCTCCGAGGATTTCGATGCAGCGAGTCGCGATGCGGCAGGTCCTACTGTAGTAAAATTCATTATTTTATATCATTAATGTGCAATAATTCTTTATATTTTTACATGGAAAATTGGAAATTCAATAAGAATTCAATTTATGTAATTCAATTAATATATTATTAATTTTAAACATTTTTAAATTTCTAAATTTCTTATTTATAAAAATTTCGAGCATTTAGAAGATTTCTAAGTAAAAACTTGGTGTCGAGTAGCACCGATAACAATTAATAGAAAAAGCCATTGCTCGCTCGTTTAAAAATAAGGCGAAATAAGGAATAAGACACAAGTCTTTTCACTAAGAGAACAATAGCGCAAAAGAAAGGCACACAAGTTAAAACACCTTAAGTAACTTATCAGAGTCTTGATTTAACATACTAATACTAATTTAAGGACTAAAATCATTTTAAATAATTAACTATATTAGCTTACTAAATCTTTAAAATAGGTGAAATAATATTCGAGTGTGAAGGCCTATCCCTTTTTTCCAAAGTATAATTCGCCTGGTATTTTGAAAACAGCTCAAATTGTATTCATTTTTTTCTTTTCCTTAGTTTGCTAATGTAGTTAATTGATTTTAAAAGCAATATTAATTGTTGAAAATTTTAAACATTAATTGATACTATTATTCAACTAATAGTAATAGTAATAATAATATTTAAACAATAATAATAATGTTGTTGAAAAATTGACTTTTTGGTAGAAAATGAGTTTTTTCTTGGAAAGTTAATCTCCTTATTTAAATATTCTTCTTTTCGGTTAATAATTTAGGTATTCCAGCTAAATATTCATCATTTTAGTTGAAAATTCATCTTCTACTCTGGAAATAAATTTACTTGTTAGAAAAATAAACTCGTTTGCTTAAAATTATTATATATTTTTTTAAAAGTTTCATCATTTTGATTTAAAAATTATTTCGTTGGTTGAAAAATGAGCTATTTCATAAGAAACTTGTTTTTCTTGGGGTAAAAAGAAATGTTTTTACCGAAATACTAACTATTTTCCTGATAGGCCGACTTTATTAAGAATTGAATTTTTAACGGGAAATTCCACTATTCTATTTTTGGTTGAAATTTGATCACTTTTACGAAAACTTGAGTATTCAGTTGAAAATTCCGTTAACAATTTACGTACGTTGGTAAAAAATCCACTTTTTGATAAAAAATTAGTTTTTTTCCTTAAAAGTTAATCTGCGTATTTAAAAATTCGTTTCTTTTTTAGTTAAAAATTCAAGTACTCCAATTAAATATTCAGCTTTTAGGTAAGAGATAAATCCACTTGGTTGAAAAATAAACTCGTTAGTTAAAATTACTTTTTAAACAAAGTGTTATCATTTTGACTAAAAATTCATTTCTTTGGTTAGAAAGTGAGCTATTTGAATAAAAACTTGCTTTTTTTTAGGATAGATATTTTAGGGAATTTAGGACAAGATATTTTTTTTATCAAAAATGTAAATATTTTTCTGAAAATCGGAATTTTTTAAGAATTACTTTTTTTAACTGTATAAATTCAAATCTTCTAGTTGTTTAATATTGTCTCTATTCGTATTGTTTCATGAATTCAAAGGATTCCAGGAATATATCTAATTTAGAAAATACAGAGAATTGGAGCAATTCAGAGAATTCAGAAAGTTTTAACAGTAAAAGATGTCTCTTAGTTCAGCTAAATTATCTGAATTTCTCTGAATTTATAAAATTTCCTTAATTCTTGAAACTGTCTCAATTCGTTGCAGTAAGTAAGTCAATTTTAAGGACTTCGAAATAATTGAAATAATTCAGAGAATTCAAGAAATTCACGAATTTAATTGTCTGAATCACTTCAATTAATTATATTCTCTAACTTCGTATAATTCCTTCAGTTTCTAAGATTGTCTAAATTCGCAATGTTCAAAGACTTTAAATTTTCAGAGAAAATTTTAGATAATGCAAAGAATTGGAGAGAATTCACATACTTTTATAGAATTCAAGGAATTCGATAAGATTCCAAAGGTTTGGTAGAATTCTGAGGATTTGCAAGTATTCCAAGAATTTTAGTTAATCCGACAATTCAAGGAACTCAAACAAATAAATAAGATTTAAGCAATTCAGATAATTCCAGAAATACAGTTAAATCAGGAAATTAAAGAAATTTTGAGAATTCAACTGATTTGCGGCATTACGAAAATCCAAAAATACTATATGTACTAAAATTAGTGCCTAATAAGCGTATTTTCCTTATATGCTTCTGAAAAAGCTCGACTTATGGGATATTAGGCTGGTCGAAAAGTACATTAGAATTTGTTATTTAACGATATTTAGAGTCAACAAAGCCACATGTGCTTTTTAGCGGATTTGATCTAATCATGCCAGCGGGGGGGGGGGGGCAAAAAATGTTATTATAAATTTATTGTTAACTGTTTAATTAAAAGCTTAACAACTTTAAAAATGAACACTTTGAATTTTTGTTCATTTCCTTTTCACAACAATATAACAGAACGAGGTAGCCGTTCTTGTGCCCGCTCCCGTTGTTGCCGTTAGAAATTATAGTCACCACTGCTGCCGACATCATAGCTTCAGTTTGGAAATTTACTTGTTTAAGTCTTGAAAATTGGCCCTAAGTATTATTATTCTGACCTAAAACTTGTATAAATATGGCCCAGTGGGCACAAAATTTGGCGACGTCTTTACGACATCGTTACGACATCTTAACGACAAGTTTACGACATCCTATGCCCATGTCGTTTCGGTGTCTTTGCGATATTGTAAAGACATCGTCAGATTATACGACTCATTTACGATATCGTAAAGATACCTTAACGGCGTGGACATAGGACGTCGTAAGGTTGTCGTAAAGATGTCCTAACGATGTTCTAAAGACGTCGCCAAATTTTGTGCCCAATGGGCGAGCAACAATTGGAAGAAGTTTCATCTTAAAAGCAAATGAACATTTTTCGAACGACCATGTCCGACCGAAAATCAACCGTTTTCGAGTTATTTTGGAAAATTTATTATTATTTAACACTTTTCAACATGGCGGCCTTTGCCGTTAACATGTTGTTGAAGTCTTTTTATAGTAGCTTTATAGTGAAAAAAATCTGCCCGCTAGGCGGACACATTCTCATCGCGCGCTGCGCGCGTGGCTCGCTTCGCTCGCAAGTTTGAGCGCGCCTGGGGGCGCGCGACTATTGGTTCTCGCGCTTCGCGCTCAAATGTACATTTATCTCGCGTTTCGCGCTCGATTATGTATTTACCTCGCTCTGCGCGCTCCGTCTTTATATTTCTTCCGCATTCGTGGACACACCTTTTAAAATCGAAGGCCAACGGACTGACAACTGTAATTTTGTGATTTTGAACTCTCTTTTGTTAAAGCGCTTTCGGCTTTAACGAACACATTCTTATCACGTATCTCGTTCTTCGCACTCGCTGTGTCTGAAATGCCAACTTTTCTACATTATACACAACACTTTTATAATAAATATGATACATTTCTGATGTAACTCTGCCTGGGTTTGCTTATTTAAAAATTGCAAAATAAAGAGCAAATTGTATTTAACGTGATTATTTTTATATTTCTTTCTTATTTTGCTTTAAATTGTATTCTAAGCTGCGCTTAATCATGTATCTAAAAATGATTAATAATAAATGAATAAATTTTTTCAAGCGAACATTTTTGTCTGTTAATTTTAGTTTGTACGTTGTGTCATTTTCAAAAAAATTTAATATTTTCATTTTTAATGTTAATTTGTACGTCTGAACAGAGCTGCCAGATCGAGAAAGAAATTTACCCCCACCATACCTACCGTATAGGAGCCGCAAAACAGAAGGTGCATGATTACCGCTGTGAGTTCGTGTGTAAGCCGAAAATGCACGATTCGACTTCGGTGTTCTGCTGTACGATGATTGCCGATCAGAAAGATTTGGAAGACTTCGATGGTTTGCTATTTATATCTCTATTCCCATTTGAAAGAAATGGAAGAAATTGGCGAATTTAATTTTTCGCGTGATTCTTCATTTCATGCATGAGTCGAATTTGAGGTTATGTTTTTCAGGTATATATAGTATGCATATTATTATACATATTATAATTATTAAATATAACATTAATTTTAATTAATAGTTGACTGACTTTTAACAGAAATATTTCAACTTTCAACTAAAACAATTAATTTTCTGTAACA
>NC_046658.1:164926924-164941733 GCF_010883055.1 Belonocnema kinseyi | reverse complement strand
TTTCAACTAAAACAATTAATTTTCTGTAACAAACAAAAATTTGAATAAAAACATAAATTAGAAAAAAATTGCTAAATTTGTTTTGAACAAAATATTATAATTTTTAAACAAAAAGTTAAATTTGTATCCAAACTGTTGAATTGTATACGGAGAAAGGCATTTTTAATCGAATACATGAACTTTGCACAAAAGAAATTTATTTTCCACCAAGTCTACTTTTCTATAACAAAATTAATGTTTAATCATAGTTAAATTTTCGACAAAAAGGATTAATTTTCTTATAGTTAAAAAAAATTAATTTTTAAACAAAACCAAAAAAAATTCTACAAAATAGTTAAATCTTCGGAAAACAAATTTTTCAACTAAATTGATAAATCATCAACAAAAAAACTAAATTTTTAACAAAGCAGTTCCACTTTCGACCAGAAAAATTGAAAAAAAAAAGAGTTAAAATTCTTTGAAACTGCTTTAAATTATTGAAAATTCCTTGGAATCTAGTAAAATATCCTAAGATATATCAAATCCTTTAAAATCTGATATTAACTTACTGTAATCAATTGAAAATTCCTTGGAACATTTTTAGATACTCTCAAATATTGCAATTCCTTCAAAATATTTTGAGATACCTTGACCTTTTTTTTAGGATTTTTAAACTACTTCTTTAAAATTTTTTGAAATTCTTTGAAATTAGAAAAATAGGATGAAAATTCCTTGAGATTTTTTAAAACATCCTCAAATATTTAAAATGCTTAAAAATCTGTAGAAATCTCTTCAAATTTTTTAAAGCTCATAAAAATTCCTTGAAATTTTAAAAATCCCCTGAAATATTTCAAATCCTTAAAAATCTCATATTAAATTACTGTAATCAATTAAAAATTCTTTGGTATCTTTTTAAATAATCTCATGTATTTCGAAACCTTCAAAATGTTTTCAAACACCTAGACTCCTTTTACAGATTTATAAAGTACCCTTGGGTACACGCGATAAAGAACATCTTTAGAACGGCTTAAAAATGCCCTAAGTCAGTCCATATAACGTTCCATAAATGTACAATGTTACAAGACGCTTTAAAGATGTATTTCGAACATAAAACCTTTTTAGAACATTATTTGGTCTGGCTAAGGACAGCTTTTTAAACGTTCAAGTGACGCCTTTGACTTGTACGTCCAAGAAACGTTTCTAGGATGTTCCAATTACGTTCTAAAATTTTGTGCCCACTCGGTACTTTGGACTTTTTAAAATAACTCTGCTAAAATTGTTAGCATTCTTTAAAATTCTCTCAAATTGTTCAAATCCTTCAAAATCTTTTGAAATGCCTAGGACTTTTGTTTAGGATTTTTAAATTACTTTGCAATATTAAAAAATAAGCCTTCTACACATTGTTTAATTCTTTGAAATTCCGTTAAATGATCAAAATAAATTGAAAATTCCTTGACATCTTTTAAAACATCCTGAAATATTTAAAATCCTTAAAAATCTTTTGAAATCTCTTGAAATTTTATAGAGCTTCAGATTGAAATTTAAAAAAGAGAACCGTTTCAAAACGTTGAATATTAAAATTTTTGTAGATTAGAATTTTGAAAATCGAATCAATAAAAATTAAAAGCTTTCGAAATTTATTTTTTTTTAATTTTCAACTATTCAATAAGAATAATATTCAACTCGATGGGATTCAAGTCTTCGAATTAAGAATTGCAAACTTGGAAGTTTATTCATGAAAAATTAATAATCATAAATAAATTGACTGCGTTCAAAATTGAAATGCATGTTTAGTTTGAGATTTTACAGGATTTTGAATATTTTATGGTATTTTAAAAATTTTGAGATATTTTCAAGAGCTTTAAAAAATTTCAAGAGATTTCAAAAGACTTGTGAGGATTTTAAATATTTGAGGAAGTTTTAAAAGATGCCAAAGAATTTTCAATTGATTACAGCACTTTAATATGAGATTTTAAAGGATTTGATATATTTTAGGATATTTTAATAGATTTCAAGGAATTTTCAATTCATTTCCAAAATTTAAGCGAAAACTAATTGTTTTAGTTGAAAGTTCAACTATTTCTATTTAAAGTTAGTCAATTCTTAATTAAAATTAATGCTATATTTGATAATTATAATATTAACATTAATAATATGTATAATAGTAATAATATTCATACTATATGCACCTGAAAAACATAACCTCAAAATCGACTCATGCATGAAATGAAGAATCACGCTAAACATTAAATTCGCCAATATCTTCCATTTCTTTCAAATAGGGATCGGGATATAAATAGCAGACCACCGAAGTCTTCCGAAGCTTTCAGATCGGCAATCATCGACAGCAGAACACTGAAGTCGAATCGTGCATTTTCGGCTTACACACGAACTCACAGCGGTCATCATGCACCTGCTGTTTTGCGGCTCCTATACGGTAGGTATGGTGGGGGTAGATTCCATCCACGATCTGGCAGATCTGCGTCTAAAGCAAAAACTATGTGTCTTATTTTTTTCCGTAGTTTATGTCGCTAGTCCAAAAAAAAAATTTATTTTTTTATTTTTAATGTTTTCTGACTTTTTTTCAAATCATGCGTTGTTTGGCTTAAAATGTTCATTTTAGTTTGTTTTTTTGGATTTTAGAATGCTCTAACTCTGGTAATTTTGCTTTTACAGAAAAAAGTCATAGGAATCAACTGTTTGAGTTTCTGAGTACTATGAATAACTGTACATAGAATTTTGAAATCTTGAAAAAATGGGATTTCAAAAATTTTAGGTACGATCAAATTTTCAAATTTAAACTTTTTAAGAAACATCAAAAAGGTGTTTAAACATTCTTGTAGGGCATTGGAAAAGAAACATTTTTCTTTTTTTGACTTTTTTTTTATGTCATGCGTTATTTGGCTTAAAATGTTGATTTTCGTGTGTATTTTGAAATTTTGTAAATGTTATAACTGTGGTAAATTTTGGTCTTATAAAAAAAAAGTCATAGGGATAAATTGTTCGTCTGATGGAATGCTATGGACATTTGTACAGACAATTTTTGAATTTGAAAAAAAGTGATCTTCCAAATTTTAAAATACGCTCACTTTTTGCATTTTCACCCAAAATGGCTGGGTAACGAACTTGACCTTCATTTTACGACACTAAAAAATTATACCAAACGCCAATCCAATCTGTCAATTCTTTCTAAAGTTATCGTTCTGACATACTAAAAATCTACAGAGAGACACACACACGCACAAAAACATTTGAAAAAAAGTAAAGTATTTGAAAACCCATGAATGAGACGAAAAAGAAATTTAAAAACATAAGTTGTGATGAGAATGTGGCCCCGAGCGGGCTGATTTTTTATTGTTAATATCGTGTTTCACAATTAAAACACAAAATACAGATGCTATCAAAAAGTTAATCATAACAAATTTGTAGATCCTTTTGAAATGCACAATTTTTGCTTTGTCATCTTTTCACCCATTTTGCACATTTTAACCCCAAAATGTAATTTTTTATTTTTCATTCTTTTTTTATTGTCAAAATTTTAATTTTCAATTTTTTAAGAGAAATCAAACAGGTGGTTAATCAATCTTACAGGGAATTGGAAAAGAAACATTTTTCTTTCCTTGACTTTTTTTCATATCATGCGTTATGTGGCTTAAAATGTTGATTTTCGTGTTTTTTGAAATTTTGTAAATGCTATAACTGTGGTGAATTTTGGTTTTATGAAAAAAATTCAGAGGAACAAATTGTTCGCCTGATTGAATGCTATAAATATCCGTACAGTCAATTTTTGAGTATGTCAAAGGCCAATACATTTTATAAAAATGGGGGGGGGGGGTCCAATTTTACACTAATCTAATACCTTCTCTTGATGAGAATGTAAAAATGCTAGTTTCCGAAAAGTTATTTTCAATTATGTTATTTATTCTCCCTTACTGTGTCTATCGCTGTCCGTGGATAAAAACAAGTCTTAAATCCTTAATATGTTAAAGTTCTGGTGTTTTAATTAAATTTTAATCCGACTTCTCATTACAAAAAATATTATATAGTAACTTAATACTTTTTATACTAAATTGATGATACACAGTCTTCAGTGAATCGAAATTCGCCGCAACTACCATAAAATGATGTGTCAGGGTTACGCCAACTGGATATTCTTTCTTTTCTTCTGCTGTTAAATCGTGAACTGCACGGCTTATCATATTTATTTTCACTCTCGAATGACTTCTATTTTTGCTATATATTCCAAGAATAATACCAGTATACTCCAATATTGCCAAAACGTCATCATTGGATGTTGATAATACAATATGTTCTCGTGTTGGTACGGGCACAAATTTACCATTTCCTACCAGCAATTGAATTAGTTTTTCAACAGGAAAAACGTATCTTCGAAACTCTAATCGTCGGTTATGATTTATTTTGGGAATGAGCCGAATAAATCCCAATTGTCCAATTGCATATCCAAATACTGCATCAGAAGGAGGCCTTCCAGGAGGAGAAATAGACCCGGCACGAAGAGGGGGCTCCTGAGGAGAAGTCCGCTGAGGAGAATGCTGCTTGCCAGAAGAAGAACCAATACTACGTTCACAATTAGGAATCGTTTCGGTATGCAGTTAATCGTATTTTTCAAAAATTTTAATAAAAGTCTGTTGGAATATTGGGTGTTTTTTTCCTACTGGACAATCTCTAACTTCATCTGGGGTCATATTTTAAACTACGCCGCTCATCATATTGATTTTTACTCTCGGCTGATACCTATCCGTCCTATGTAGTCCACGAAGAACCCCGCTATACTCCAATAATGCGAAGATGTCACCATTAGATGCTGATAATACAATGTTTTCTTGATTGGGTACGAGATCATAACTTTTACGTTCTGCTCGCATTCTAATTGCTGTACCAGCAGGAATAACGTATTATCGAAATTCAAATTTCCTTTCTGGGTTTATGCGGGGCATGAGTCGAAGGTGTCCAAGTTGGTGAAGTGCATATCCAAGTACTTCGAGGGAAGGAGTCCTGCCTGGTGACCTTGATCTCTCACGAAGAGAAGGCTCCGAAGGAGAAGTTCGGTCAGGATGCCCGCCAGACTGTGAACTTAATTCTGCAAGAAGAAATAGAGGATTCGGGTACAGTAAAACTTCGTTTATTGCAATACTCGTTTATTGCCAGTGGAAGCGGGAATGTATTGTTAGACCACCTTTACTTGACGAGAAGGGTTGGGGTCCTCTCTCAAATTGCAAGAGACGAGATGTTAACGTTTCGAAGGAGTTTCAATAAGCGATGTTTTACTGTATTTTGTTGAACAAATCGATGTTTAATATCTTTGCTTAAACTTAGTGTAAATATCCTCAGGCAAATTTGCTAATAATTTTTATTGGCTTTGAATTATAACGAATTTTTTAAAAGTAATACATTGCTTTACATTTGACAATAAAATTAATTTTGGTATATAAATGATCAGAAAAAATATTTCAGAGCAAGTCGATTTGTACTTACATAGCAAAAAATGATTCAAATATTTTTTTAATAAAGAGCAATAGATAACCTTCAAGCATTTTTTTTTGTTATTCAAAGTCAATAAAAATTATTTTAATGTTATTACTTTATGCTTAAACTATTTAAATCTCAAAAAAAGATTGTTGATGTACAAAATACTTTTTTTTAGATACGCCCCATTTGGAAATATCCGTGGTGGCCCCAGTACCTTGAAAACAATAAAATGGTTTATCATTTTTACAGGACTGGGAAGTTTGTTAAATTATTTAAAAATAGCCTCTCTTTTTCTGTTTTTTTAGCTTAAATGTGAACTGAATTTTTAGAACCCAATAAGAAAATCCTACCGTCTTTGTTTGATAATGCATTCTGATAATTCTGATAATTCTGATAATGCCTGATAAAAGATTGATTCTTTTTGTTTGAAGATTCGACTATGTGGTTAAAACTATGTCTTTGTATGTTAAAAGTGTAACTCATTCATTAAAAGTGAAATTATTTTTTAATTAATTTCTTTTAGTCGAAAATTAAACTCTTTTATTGAATATTCTTTTTTTTTATTCAGATTTAGCTCGGCCATTTGTTCGTAAACCCGATTGTTTGTAGGAAAGTAATTCAATTTCTTTTTAAAATTCAACTATTTAGTTGAAAATTGATCGCAATTAAATGCATTTTTTTATGATTCATCTTTCCACGTTGGTAGTTTATGTGTCTTTTCGAAAATTTGTCTCTTTGATTTGAAAATTCGACTATTTTATTAAAAATACAAACTATTTGTAGTCCATCCGATCTTCGTACAAAAGCGCAAAAGTTCCAAGATTTTTCTCCAAACATTTTTGTTCTCCAAAAAGTTTGTTTGAACATTTGTTTCAAAGCAAAAATTCTGCATTATTTTCGAAAAAAAATTTTGTAATCAAATTTTTTTAAAACTTTTTTTTATAAATTAAACAATACTTTATTCTAATTTCCTGTTAAGAATTAAATTAACATCGTAGTAGGCTACGAAACGAAAAAAATGTAATTTCTTTTAGTTCAAGATTCATCTATATTTGTTGACCATTCAATTATTTAGTATTCAGCTATTTTGTTCAAAATTTGTCTGTTTCGATCAAAAATTCTACTAGATGGTAGTAAATGTAATTATTTCGTGTAATTTTTTTCGATTCAATTATGTGGTTGAAAATCAATGTCTAATTTCGGAAATAGTGATGGGCAATATAATTCGACTCGTCTCAAAACCTACTTTCATTTTATATGCATAGTTACGTGAGCGAGATATTCAGTAAGTTTCATCCATTCAGAAGTATTCTTCAGATAGAAAAATTGATTTATTATGTAATGAAATACATTTTTCAATATATTAATTGTTTTTCAATCATTCTTAATTTTCTATCCTTAAGGGTGTTGGTTCAACTCGACTTTGAACTTTTTTTTAATATGTACGGCACTGATTCCATATATATTTTTTCCGCAGAATTTGTGAACGGAAGAAAGAAAACTTGTCGAATATCCGGGGTTTTGCGAGATCCTCTGCTCAATAAAATGTTGAAAAATCAAAAAACTAGTTGAGGAAATGATTATTTTCCCGACAAATATGAATTTTGCGAAAGCTAGACACCAGCGGGTAGCAGACGGAAGCATTTGAAAGATTATAATCGTTTGCTAATTTATTTTTTTACTCACAATTCTGACATAATAGAAGAATTCTAGAGATTCAGGGTTCTTCCAAAGGGCTAGGTCTTGAAGATAGTGTCCCCAAATTTTGCGAAATTCATTGCGAAATGGAGCAAAAAGCAGATAGAACTGACATACCCTGCCTGTGTTTTTTTAACCGTATTTGCCAGTGGGCACAAAGTTTGGCAACGTCTTTACGACATTGTTACGACAACTTTACGATAACTTTACGACAGCCTATATCCATGTTTTAAGGTGTCCTTACGATATCGTAAATAAGTCGCATGACCTGACGATGTCTTACCGACATCGTAAAGACAGCGAAACGATATGGACATAGGATGTCGTAAAGTCGTCACGATGTCGTAACGATGTCGTAAAGACGTCACCAAATTTTGTGCCCGCTGGGTTGTGATCAACCACCAGGCTAGCTGTTACCTTCACTCTATACGCGGAATCGGGACGCCCTTCGTTATCGTCCAAGGGTCAAGACTACAATTCTCAAAGGGGAAAACCTCTTTTGGGACATTGACTTTTTGATGAGATTATCATCAATTGATATTACTTCAAAAATAATAAGACACGTGTCCCGGATTTTTTTGTCCCTCGTAAGAACTATGAGCGTTTATAAATCACATTAGCCAAGGGTGCAGAAACTCTACCGGTTCGCGCGCGTGAACTGGCATCAAGATCCGCTGGTCCAGTTCACCAGAGTCTCATTGTTGATCACGCTGCCGTGGGTTTGAATCATTTTCTCAATTTTTTCCCCGTATTGTAAATATGTCTAGTAATAATTTTTAATGCTTTCCCGGCGAATAACTTATTTTTTTGAGAAATATTACTAGGACATAAATGGCCAAGGGTACACAGCCTGTACCGGTTCACGCGCTGAGACCCCCATCAAGCTCCGTTGGTCCCGTGGGAAAGAGTCTGACCAACCACGCTGTCTTGGGTTCGAATATTTTTCTCAACCATTTTTTCGTATTGTAAACATGTCAAATAATAATTTTTGATGTTTTCCCGGCGAAGAAATTATTTGTTTGAAAAATACTATTTGGAAATAAATATTATGCAGACACTTTTCGAATAATTTATTTGTATAATCGTAATTTTTTTACATTTTGGCGGGTGATAATCGTCCACGTAGCTGGGTGATGCAGTGCTTACTGCAGCGACGAAGAAATGAGAATCATCCATAGATTAGGCAGTTTCCAATTGAGAAATAAAAACAAAAAAATGTGAATACAATTTCCTACCGAATATTGAAATGGAATTTTTTGCAAATAACATCTGCAAACGCATAAATTTGATAAATGAAACAATTTATGATTGTATATGAATTTGTAAATTTACCCAGTTTGACGTGCCAGATACTGTACTGGTCAGTGCCGTAACTTTACTCATATTTCACTTACATAAAAATTCATTCATAAACTTACAATTTAAAGAAAAATGTAAGCACTTACCATGCTCTACGTTTAAAAATTGTAGATGTGATAAATTTGTAATTTATATTTTAAAATTATAAATCCTGAAAATTGTGTAATTTCAAAATTTCATGTCGGCGGACTTGATAAACTTCCGATTTATAAATAAATTTGCAGAGGGCCTACTTTCAAAATTTTGCGAATTCTAAATTTGTAATTTTGAAAATTACTCCTGGGTAACTTGATAAATTTATAATTTATAATCCAGTTGGTATAATTTTATACTGGGTAAACTTACAAATTTACATACAATCATAAATTGTTTTATTTATCAAATTTATGCATTTGCAGATGTCATTTGCAAAAAAAGTCTATTTCAATATTTTCTGGGAAATTGTATTCACATTTTTTGTTTTTATTTCCCAATTGAAAACTGCCTAATCTTTGGATGATTCTCATTGTTTCGTCGCTGCAGTGAGCACTGCATCACCCAGCTACGTGATAATCCATTACAATAATCACCTGCAAAAAATTACGATTATACAAATAAATTATTCGAAAAGTGTGTGCATAATATTTATTTCCAAGTAGTATTTTTCAAACAAATAATTTCTTCGCCGGGAATCATCAAAAATTATTATTTGACATGTTTACAATACGAAAAAAAAAGTTGAGAAAAAGACTCGAACCCACAACAGCGTTGTTATCTGTCAGACTCTTTTCAACTGGACCAACGAAGCTTATTGGGAATCTATGCTCGTGAGCTGGTACAGGCTCTGCGCCCTTGGCTATTTACTTCTCAGTGATATTTCTCAAAAATTAATTTATTCGCCGGGAAAGCATTCAAAATTATTAGTTGACATGTTTACAATGCGGGAAAAAAAATTGGGAAAAAGATTGGAACCCATGAAAGCGCGGTCAACAGTCAGACTCTGGTCCACTGGACCAGCGTATCTTGATGAGATTTCACGCGCGCACCAGTAAGGTTTCTGTCTTATTATTTTTGAAGTAATATCGATTGATGATGATCTCATCAAAAAGTCAATGTCCCAAAAGAGGTTTTCCCCTTTGAGAAATGTAGTCTTGACCCGCGGACAATAACGAAGGGCGCACCGATTCCGCGCATAGAGTGAAGGTAACAACTAGCCTGGTGGTTGATCACAAACACAGTTACAAAAACACAGACAGGGCGTGTCAGTTCTCTCTGCTTTTTGCTCTATTACGCAACGGATTTCGCAAAATTTGGGAATACCATCTTCAAGACCTGGCCCTTTGGAAGAGCAGTTAATCTCTAGAATTCTTCTATTATGTCAGAATTGTGAGTAAAAAAATAAATTAGCAAACGATTCTAATATTTCAAATGCTGCCGTCTGCTACCCACTGGTTTCTATCTTTCGCAAAATTTATATTTGTCGGGAAAATAATCATTTTATCAACAATTTTTTTGATTTTTTAACACTTTATTGAGTCGAAGACCTCGCAAAACCCCAGATATTCGACAAGTTTTCTTCCTTTCGTTCACAAATCCTTCGGAAAAAATATATATGGAATCAGTACCGTACCTATTTTAAAAAAATTCAAAGCTGGATTGAACCAGCACCCTTAAGAAAAAGTAGAAACGAAAGAGAAAAAGCAAAAAAAGTGTTTGATTTCGGCAGTTTTCTGATGTAGAACCTATAATTTCTGATATTTCTAAAGTTTTTAACTGTATGTTCTGTAAATGTAGCGTTACAAAAGTGAAGGGAAATTTTATGCAATTTTCAAAACTTTCAGACTTAACCGCATCTTTAATTTGTGATATTCTTATCAGAATTTTCCAAAAATTTTTATAACGAAATTTTTTTATTCCCAACAAATTTTAAGTAAGAAAAAAAATTACCATATACAGATGCGTTAAGTTAATTTAGTAGCTTTTCGTAAACCACGTTAATAAATTATATTGAATCGCCTCGAGCACTGGTTTTAAATGATCAGGTTTTTTTTCTCTTTTAATTCACCTAGTCAGGCTGATAATAGCACTAACTTGTAATAAAATGTTATTTATAAGTTATAATATTATTGTATTTACCAAATGAATTGAGGAAGACCCCCAAAATGAAAACGAAAGTATAGACAATTAACATTTTCATATTCCATTGAATCTTCAGTGTACAAATATACACACAACCAGTAGTTATCACACATATATCTAAGATAACGAATTCTAGGCGCTAAGTTTGTCCTTCTGGGGTATTACTATCATTTTACATATTCTATTATCATAATTATTTTTTTTCTTTAAACTTTTACTCGAATGAACCCAATAAGTTAAGTAATTAATGAGATTGAGATGTTATAAAATAATTATATAAAATGCTAGAAGTCTTCTGCGAAGACTCCATAGGTTTTTAGTCGCTTGCTTCCTGATGGTCAAGAAAGTTTCTAACAATGCGACAGCTGTTTAATGAAACCACTTTCTGAGCTGCTGCGAATACGCTACTGCAGTGCTCGTAACGAGTGCTCTGATCTCTTCTACGCATGCGTCGCGCTCAGCCTCTGAATCGTTACTGTTCGTGCACAATGTGAAATGCTAAAATATAACATTTTTATTTTTTATTATGAATGTCATTTTAATTTATATAAATGTTTATCAGACCGATATTAATGAATCTTGATAAAAATAAAAATTTATTAAGTGCATACCGTGTCAATGAAAAACATGCTTTGGTACTCACTTGTATTTTTCTTGCATATTTTTCATTATTTGAAAATTTTGTTATTTAAAGTTTATTAAGATATCAGAATATATTTACATTCTTGTTTCTCAATAGAATTATAATAATTAATACAAAAATTTATATATTTAGCAAAAACAACCATAACACAGTATGCACTTAATAAATTTTTATTTTTATCGAGATTCATTAATATGGGTCTAATAAACATTTATATAAGTTAAAATGACATTATTCATAATAAACAATAAAAATGTTATTTTGTAGCATTTCAAATTGCGCGCGAACAGGAACGATTCAGAGAACGAGCGCGACGCATGCGTAGAAGAGTTCGGGAACTCGTTACGAGCACTGCCCCACTGACTCCTAAACGTTCAAGAGGGTCGTTAAATCTTGTGTGTACATTGTTTGCAGCCGAAATTACAATGGGATAAATAAACGAATGAATTACATTCCTTTATATGGTCTTTACTTCATGCATAATCTCGCTATGCTTATGGATATATTCTTACGTATTTATCTACTTATCCTTGGTTGTCCATGATGAAAATACTTGATTCTTGTACCCGAGAGCTTTATCGCTTGGCTTAGAAAGTCAATAATGCGTGGACAGATTTTGTAAAGTTTTAAGACTTCAAGCAAATAGCCATGCGGCACGGAAGGAAATGCTTGCTTGTAGTCAATGTATGCCATGTGAAAGTTCCTTTTATGCTTACGAGTGTGAGGTAAGTCTTGGAAACAGCGTCTGTAGTTAGGGACGCTCACTTCCTCCGCCACCGGTGTAACAACGAGCAATTTTCTTATAAAAGAAATGCTTTTTCTTCATTTTCTCTTAAAATCATGAATTTGTTAGTATTATATTCCGTAGAATCTACATTTTCCACTCCATCTCACGCAAACCCACACCCCACCCATGCAACCTATTGGATGCCCCCCCCCCCAACTCCCAGTCGGGTAGCAACCGCTATTTTTCATACGTGGTTTGTGTGCCCCTGTCTATAGTGACCAGACCTTTACAGCCTCACGAGTTTTTACAACATCCTTTTTGTTCTTCGGTAAGAATGTCATTCTCGCCGCAATGAGAATATACCTTATCTGCAATGATAGCTCTAAGAAATTTATAAATCGTTGAAAGACAGGCGATTGTTCGAAATTCAGATGGATTATGAGCATCTGGTTTTTTAGGTAACATATACGTATTACCGGAGATGAGGTGGGAGATTGCTTATGCCGTGCACTTGATTTCGACTGACTTACCGCAGCGCGCCCTGTTTGCCTTAGCCTTCTGGGAACTAAAATTAAACGTCCAAAAGCGCGCCCTGTTTGCCTCATTGTTATTTTCCGGGAACTAAAATGAAAGGTGGCTTACCTGCTACTCACTTGATAAAAGAGGGTACAATTTGATAAAGTCGGTAGAGAAGATCGAAATTGGTAACAATTATACATAATAAATTAAGAAAAATGTATCAAATCTACTCCTTTACAATTAATTATTTGACTAAGTTGTGGCTTTAATGATTTTTTCAACTATAAAATGTTATCATAATAAAGGCAATTTTTTATTTATTATCTCCAGTTTTTAGAATAATATAATTGTTAATTAATTTATAATTAATACTGTGAATAAGTATACCTAATTATTTTAATCCATGTTATTTAAATTTAAATTCATTATTGCGTTTTTAAAGACAAGGAGTTTATATAATAATAATTAGTGTATGATCTTGAATTCAATAGATTCTATATTAGGAGCTATTCAATATCAATATTATTAATGTTTTACATAATTAATATAAATATAATATATTTTAATTAGAATCGTAGACTAAAATTCTACTTCTTTCGGTTCAGCTGAAAGAAAATCTGAATTAGTAGTTACCATTTTTATTTTTTATCAAAAATTTAATAATAATTCATATAACTATTATTTTTCGTGGAACTTTTCCTGAATATCGATACGATAAATTATTAATACTAATTTAAAAATATTGTTATCTAAGATTCCAAATGTGATATTATATTTATATTTAATTAAGTGGTTAATAATTACTAATATTGCATTGAATAATAATATTTAATTTTGCAATAAATTAAAAGGTCTAGAGACTCCACTCACGCTTACAATTATAAAAATTGTAATAGATTTCAATTTGTAATAGATTAAAACTTGATCCTAGAGAATTTCATATATTATGTTCTGTCATATAATTTTTGCTTACAGAGAAATTAATTTTGAAATGGTTTGAAAAATTTAATACGTATAACGCTTTAATTAACTCTAAAGATAAGGTAAAATTGAAAATCGTAGGTAACCATCTTTTTCAAATTAATATTATATTAATTTATCGTATAGACAATCAGGAAAAGTCAACAAAAATAATATTATCAGTTATTATTAAACTTTTTTCAACAAATTTGTAACTGCTTATTTAGATTTTCATACACACACACACACACACATCAGCGACGGAAGGGGAACTGAGTGACGAGAGTAGGACAAGCAGGTAGATCGCGATCAAATTAAAATCGCCCTCCAGAACAATGCCTTAAAGTCCCCCCCCCCCCTCGCCGCCGGGATTTGCCAGTGGGGGGGGGACTTTGTCCTAATGAGGCATAAAATGCCATACTTAAAACTGCTATAGTTTTGCAATCAGCAATCAAAAATATTATATTCGGAATCTATATTTATTGCGATTCCAACGATATGTAACTTACAATTAAAATATTGAAATTAGACTAAGTTATGGCAGCTATTCGTTTGTTTTGACACTGACTAGATAGCGTTATGGAATTTTCCGGAGAACAGTTGAAAATGCATCAGTTTATTTGGTAGAAAATTCGCCTGTTGACAATTTAATAGAATATACGGAATTTTACCCAACTGCTTAGAAGAAAATTAAACTTCATACCAATTACTTGAATTTTTAAACCAGAAAGACGAATCCTCAACAAAGCAGTACACAATATAAGTTGTTTAGTATACACATACACAGATAAACATACACAATAATTTTATAATATTAAAAATTATGGTCGATTCTTGGGCAATCGAACAGAACTAGGGGTTGAAAAAAAAAGATTTTGAAAAATAAGGGCCATACTAGTGTATTAAACACAAGGGCAATTTATTAAAAGGAAATTAAACTTCACTTTCGACTGAATAGAATTAAAATGAATATACTTACCATATTATAGTAGATTATAATATGGAAAATATAAGAGCATTACTTCCACCGGATGAGTATTAAATTGTGAACAGGCGAATTTTCTACCACATAAACTGATGCATTTTCAACTATTCTACGGAAAATTCCATAATGCTATCTAGTTTGGGTCAAAACAAACTAATATCTGCTATAACTTAGTCTAATTTCAATATTTTAATTTCAAGTTATATATCGTTGGAATCGCAAAAAGCAAGCGTCGTTCACTCTACTGACACTCTTTTCATTAACTATTTTCCGCCATACTTTCCTGTCCTGGCATACTTCTCTAGCTTCTTTTATGTCCATGCATTTTTTC
>NC_046658.1:164908422-164926824 GCF_010883055.1 Belonocnema kinseyi | reverse complement strand
ATTTTGATTCGCGTTTGTTTTGCTTTCTTGGGTCTCTTTTTTCTCCAACCCCGACCTAAGTTAATTTTTGAGATCAGAAGGTAATGGTCAGTATTGCATTCCAGACCCCTCAAGACCCTTGTATCTTTGACTAACTCTCTAAGTCTTTCATCCGCAACAACAAAGTCTATTATACTGCGGCTATTTCCTTTAGACCAGGTGTACATGTGGATCATTTTATGTCTAAACCAAGTATTTGTAATAAACAGACCCCTTTCTAAGCATAGACCAACTAATTTATCTCCGTTATAGTTTGTTCTTGGATCCCCAAAATGACCTAATACTCTTTCTGTATCCTGATTTTGGATGCCCACCCAACCGTTCATGTCTTCTAGTAGAATTATTTTTTCCCCGTGTTCGCAGATGTTTATTGTGTCATTTAAAGTGTCCCAGAAGGCGTCTTTCACTTCTCTAGAATCACTGTCAACCAGCGCGTAGCATGCTATAATAAATAGTCTTCTGACTCCTACTTTCATTCTAACCCACAGCAGTCTGGGAGATACGAAGCCATGGTCTCCGAGATGCTGCTTTGCTCTTTCGTTCAAAATGAGACCTACTCCTTGTTTACCATGTGATTCACAGTCTACTCCTGACCATATTTCGAATCAGCCTTTCAGCACGCCGTTTTTTATGTCTTTAGTTTCGCATCCCTTTTTCTTTGTTTCGGGCATGCATAAAATATCTAGTTTCTTTACGTCCATAGTTTCATGCAATTCTTTTACCTTGAGATCATTTACGCCCCTTGCATTCCAAACACCCAGTGTCCGTTCGTCGCCTGAAACATGACCTTTAGATTTTCCGTGTTCATGCCTTTTGTCATTAAAAGTTCCAGTCCTTTCCGAGGCTATTTTGTAGTTTGTATTATTCATTGTTTAGATTATACGCCCAACTAACACCTTTATGCAATAAGTTTATTTTCTGAGTCGAAATCATGTCAAAGTTAAGTATCAAATCGTCATATGGTGGAGATTGTAGTTCTAACGTCAGTTCCACCAAAAACTTCAGTTAATAAGGGAGGGTTGGGAGAGGGGGGAAGTTTATAATCCTCTTAATCCTCCGTACCCTTAATAACAATAAATACCATTATTACTGTACACAAAGAAAGTGTTATGGAAATTCGGGAACTCGGTCAGCCTATGATTATTAATTTTTTGATCCAACTATAACGTAGGGGGATGCTGCGTTAGATCTAGTTTTCCACTTCCTAAATGTCTATTCACCTTCAGGTAAGTTATTCCAGGTTATCATTCACTTTTGAATTAAACTCAATCGAGAAGAGACATCCGAGACACTTAGAATTCTAATGTTGTCAAGGAAGCACGGCTTATAAAAGGTTACCTACCGAATACTAATCTGAGCAGTTCTGTGATAATTGTCGCGAAGCATTCGTAGCTTTATTCCGAATCGCCTCTTGGTGATTTTTGAAGTGAACGTGTGGCTTTTGCGAGTTTTAATTTTTAATGTCGAATTTAATATTGAATTTAAAATTAAATTTAATATTGAATATTAATTATTAAAAAAGTTTGATTTCTAGTACGTGAGGAAAGGATTAATTACGCTTAATCATTGCACTTGAGTGCAGAGGAAAAACTAAAGAAGTGCTAAAAATAATAAAGGAGTGTACGTAAATTCTTGTAAGATTGTGTGGAGTGTGTGTGTATATATAAATTGTGTGGTTCATGATGTGTTTTTTTTTTATTTTAAACTTTTTAAAATGGTTTTAAGAGCTAATGATTCCTGCCAATTCTTCGGTTGTCCAAACAAACGTTCCGAAGGTGCACCGTTATTCCATGTTCCTTCTACGAATAAGGAAAGATTACAAAATAATGATAAAAAGCTCAGGTAAGTGCAAATTAATTTAAAATTTAAAAAAAAAGTTAAAAAGAAAGTTAGGAAAGATGGTAAAATTGTGAAATTTTTTAAATTTTGGATTAAAACATTTCAATTTCGAATAATTTCAATTTTGTATTATTTATTCTTCAGCCTGTGTTGTTTTGAAATAATAAAACTTCAATTCCTTTTCATTCAATTGTAAATATTAAGAATTTTTTTCAAATTTACATAATTTAAAAAATGTTCGAAAATTACAAAAATAAATTAAAATTTTTTGAAATAATTTATTTTTTTATGAAAAGTGATTCCTTTTGCAGAATTCAAGTTTGAATTTATTTTATTTTAAAACTTTCAATTCCAAACAATAATTTTCAACGTTTCTATAATAAAGATACTTCAAAGGTACACGATATTGGAAATTGTTCCATTTTCATTGGTGAGAATGACAGCGAGTTTTCTTTGGAAAGAAATTACATTTTTTCGTAAAAACATTGTTCCGGGCACCTTGAATGGTACTTGATGATATAGGATATGATACAATGGCAATATATGATACTATCTTTTACAGTTTCCTTTAATTTCAATTTACACTTATAATGTTGAATGCGCAATTTGAAAGCAGTTTAAATTTTGCTTTTAAAGCTTAAATACGAAAATATTTGGAATTAAATTTCTTTATTTTTTGACTTGTCCAATTTTTATTCGTAGTTGATACAGATACGGTCTTTTTGGACACAGAAGAGTGTTTAGTCGCATCTCGAAACCTTTTCCAGCTCTCCCTTCAGAAAAATACGCAAAATATTGTTTTATTTTTCCAAAATAGCAAAAAATATTATCAAAACAGAAACTCAGACATTATAATCTCATTATTATACCTTTCAAAATTGGAAAGTTTCCTGTTGATTTTTTTTTTAGATTAGAATATTTTACATGGTTTGCTGATTGCAATTACGGTTGTTTTCGAATTGAGTAATTTCAGATTTATATGCTATAAATTCAGGGCGGCCGCTGGACCTGGAAATGACCGGGAATTTTTGAAGGCATTTAAATAATTGGTTTAATTATCTTTTTCAATTATGATATCATTCAGTTCAGAATGAGTAATTCAAAAATCTTTCACTTCATTCATTTATTTTACTTTATTCGTTTCATTTTAGATTTTTAATTTTCAGGCGTGGATTTTAATTTAAACGATTGTATATAATGCAGTTGTTAAAACTTTACCAATTAAAAATTAGTAGCGTTTAAAATCGAAGATTTTTTATAAAACAACATTTGTAGTTGATAATATGTAAATATAGATGAATTACTGATTTTTATAATTGACTTAATAGATTACAATTTACATTATAAATTAAGAAAATTATATCATACCTATTCCTTTTAAAATTGATTAATTTTACATTACAGTTTAAAATTAATTATTTAACCAACCACAACAGAGAGTACAAATTTTATTTACTCTCATGTTAAGCCGTGTTCCTTAGGCGAATCTTTTAGTCTAAGAGCGACGTGAATATGAAGTTCAATTATTTAAACTAACAAATTTTGGTAATTTCAATTTTTTGTATTTTCTTGCTTTTGTAATTAATTTTTTTATAATATCCATTTATCCGAATTTTTCTAAACATATTTCAGTGTTCTTATTTTTTAAAATAAAAATTATTAATAATAAATTTATATATCTTTTCAGGCTAACATTTTTGTCTATTAATTTTAGTTTATCCTTGTGTCTTTTTTTCAAAAAAAAAAAAAATAATAATATTTTGATTTTGAATGTTATTTTTTACGTCTAAGGCAAAAACTATGTGTCCTATCGAAAAGTAATTCATTATAAATTTGTAGGTCTTTCCAGGGCGCGCAATTTTAGCTTATTCAGTTTTTTCGTATCTTGCATAGTTTGACCAAAAAATGGAATTTTTTATTTTTAATTATTTGTGTTACGATAAAATTTGGAATTCGCAACATTTCGACCAAATTAAAAAAGTTTTTCTCATAATTTTGTAGTGCTTTTAAAAATCAGCGTTTTTCTTTTCTTGACTTCTTTTTCATATCATGCGTTGTTTGGCTTAAAATGTTCATTTTAGTTTGTTTCCTGTGGATTTTGAAAATGCTCTAACTCTGATAATTTTGTTTTTACAAAAAAAAAGTCATAGGGATAAATTGTTTGACTTTCTGAGTAGTATGAGTAAACGCACATAGAATTTTTAAATCTTGAAAAAATGTGGTTTCAAAATTTTCTGATACGATCAAATTTTGAATTTTCAACTTTTCGGCCAAATTAAAAAAGTTGTTATGATCATCTTGTAGTGCTTTTAAAAATGAAAGTTTTTCTTTTCTTGGCCTTTTTTCATACCATGCGTTGTTTGGCTTAGAATGTTCATTTTAGTTTTTTTTTATAAGAGAAAATTAAAAAATATTTCAAAACATTTGAAAAATTTCTAAACAAAAAACACATTGGTATGTAGTAAGGCACTTGACTTAAGTTAGCAACATTTTCTTAAATTTTACAAAAATGTATTTTATTTTAAAAGATATTTATGAGTGAAAGTTCTAAATATCTTTTAACTTTAGTTCAATTTTTCCAAAGATTTAACAGAGCGATTGTCATTTGATCGCGGTTTACCTGTTCGACGTACCCTCTTTATTCGACTTCCCTTTACGTCGCGTTGGTGCGACTGACCGAGAGCGCTGTGTCGAGCATTGCCTGTGGGGGGCCCTTTTGTCCTCATGAGGAATAAAACACGGGAAATAACATTTTTATAATTTTGTAATCAGCAATTTTAAATTATTGTATTCGAAATGTACGTTTATTTGCGATTCCAACGATATGTTACTTGCAATGAAAAGATTAAAATTAGAATAAGTTATCGCAGATATCATTATTGTTATTTTTCAGAAATTTCCGTCGTCGTTTTCATACAAATAATCATTAATATACAATTGTAATATTTACTATGACTTTTAAAACAATCTTCATATGTTTAAACAAATGTAAATTATTTAAACAATCATTTATTTCCCAGAAATTAAGAAAAAATCTTATTTTCTTATTGAAATGTAATATATTGTCATTATTTGGAGTTGTAAATTTGTCTAAAAAAAGCACGTAATTATTTGAACAATTAATTATTGTTTATTTCCAAAATGTTTTCAATTGAGCCAGAAATGTCCAATTTTATTCAAATTGGTATCATATGCTACTTTCTGTTAAATAATTATATAATTTTGACAAATTTATTTTAATGTTAAATCAATTTTTTTTCTTTAAACAATACTTATTTGCTAAAGCAGTTTTTTTCGGTAACTAAAAAAATTGCAATAAAATAGAACACATAGCATTATGTTTCTGACTTTATAGCGTATAGAACGAATAAATTTACTACTTTTTAATTGTTTAAACAAATATAATTGGTTTAAATAAATACTTTTCCAAAAATACTTTCGAAATCTTAATTAATTATATGTCTTCTATTTTATAGTTATCGAAAAATAACTGCTTGACCAAATGAAAATTAATAGAACTTTGTTAAACATTAAAAGAAATGTATGGAAATTATGTAATTATTATTATTATATATGTATACATACGTATATATGTACGTAGCTCACTTAAAGTCGAAAAAAACTTATTCGAGCGGGGCAGTCCGAAAGTCTTCCTAATCAAATTTCGACGCATTCAGTTCGATTCGAAAAAAAATCCGATTTGAGCGGGGCATTCCGAAAGTCTTCCTAATCGAAGTTCGACACATTCAGTTCGATTCGAAATCAAACCGATTTCAAGTGAACAATTCGACAGTCTTTCTAATGGACATTCGACGTGTTCAATTCGAATTGAAGGAAACCGATTCGAAGTGGGAAATTCAAAAGTCTTTTGAACCGACATTCGACGCTTTTAGTTCGAATCGAAAGAAAACCGATTCGAAGTATGCAGTTCGAAAGTATTTCGAATCGACATTCGACGCTTTCAGTTCGAATCGAAAGAGAATCTTTTCGAAGTAGGCAGTTCAAAAGTTTTTCGAGTCGACATTCGACGCGTTCAGTTCGAATCTCAGGAATCGTAAGGAAACCGATTCGAATTCAGCAATTCGAAAGTCTCTCGAATTGACATTCGACGCCCTCAGTCCGAGTGGAAGAAAACCGATTCGAATTCGGCAATTCGAAAGTCCTTCGAATCGACTTTCGAAGCTCTCAATTTTTCGATTCGAATGTATAGTTTGCACCATGTACAGCGCATTCTGCTTTGATGATACGAATGATTGTCCAATCGGATAAGAATTTGGAACCAGTCAAATATCACTTTTTAGGCTTGAAAAAACAAACCTTCCTGATGCGACCACCGAAAAATAAAAACAAGTCTTTTGCGAACTACCCATATAAGTCTATATATATATATTTATTGGTTTGTACAGTGTACGCTGTAATATGTACAACGAATTTTACACTGCTGATGCGAACACTGCTGAATTCGAATCGGTTTTCTTTACGATTCGCACTAAACGCGTCGAATGTCAGTTCGAAAGACTTTCGAATTGCCTGATTCGATTCAGTTTCATTAGATTCGAACTGAACGCGTCGAAGGTCGACTCGAAAGCCTTTCGAACTGCTTACTTCGAATCGATTCTCTACTGATTCAAACTGAAAGCGTCGAATGTCGATTTGAAAGACTTTCAAACTGCCTACTTCGATTTGGTTTCCTTCTATTCAAACTGAGGGCGTCGAAATTTAATTCGGAAGACTTTCGAACTGCCCAGTTCGTCGTTTTTTTTTCTTGATTCGAACTGGCCTATTCGAATTTCTTTCGAATCGACTGTCAAAGCGCCTTAAATTTTGCACCCGTTCGGTTCAAAGCACTTTGCACGGTCCTAATGTATATATGATTTTAAATATACGTATTTAATTTTTCAATGAAAATGAAAAGAAAACTTTCTGTACATAAATATTAAGTGAAAAATGCACTTAACCCTTTTTTAATAAAACCAATGTCAGAAGCCAAAAAACATTGCTTCGAAAATAATTTTTTTAAAAGTTTGTTTCCAGCGATGCATATTTGCTAAGAACATTTTTCTCTGATTTATTTTAAACAGGAATTTACACTTTGAAATTGTATATTGAATTTGAAAATTATCCTTCAATTATTATAATGAAACTCCTAATCTGCTAATAAAACATAATAATAATAATAATAATCATTTGAAATTTAAATAACATGTATTAAAATAATTAGGTATAATTATTCATTTTATTATTATCAAAGTATTATTATTCTAAAAACTGAAGGTAATAAATTTAAAAAATTTAATTATTATAATAACATTTTATAGTTGAAAAAGTCAGTAAAACCAATGTCCAGTTGAATAATTAATTTTAAACTTCAATGTGAAATTCAGAAATTTTGAAGGAATACTTAAAATTGTATACATTGAAACATTTAGCAGGTCAAAATTAAAGAAATTTACAAGTTAATTGTTGAACGAGTTTTTAGTGGTATTTTGCGTGTATATATTGGTTATAATTTCTAAAATATGTGATTCTAATTTCAAGGCAAAAGAGCCATCAATCACTTAAATCGTACAATTAAAAATAATGTTGTAAAAAGCTCTGAATAAAAAGTTTGTAACATTTCGAATTACAGAATTTTGAATTTTGATAGAATTCAACATTTTGAAGAGAAAAATGTTTAGCTCTGTCATAATTAAAATAAATAAAACTTATCAGCCATAAAAACATAGGTGTACACAAAACTTTTTCTGGTAATTTATTAAAATTAAAAGTCATACTTTATGATTTAGAGCATATAAATAGCTATATAAACGAAATAATATTTTAAATTTCAATTTTTAAAATAAATAATTAGTTTTAATTATATAACTACTCACTAATAATTGTGAATCATTAGAATAATTAGATAATAAGCACTTAATATTCGACTGAGAAATAAATATGCAGTATATAATTTATATTTATGGTAACTCCTGTAATTGTAACTGCGGTGGTAACTCATTTTTAAAATTGTTTAACTTAAGCTATTACCGACGCGGAGCGTCTGAAAAATGCCGAAAACTGCGAAGTAACTCCGTGGAGTTGACCCACAAACCAAGAGGGCGCTTGTAGCAGTGGGATTTTGACGAAGTCTCTTATTCCATTACATGAGCAATAGTGCTTTTCATTTTAAGAGCGGAAGCTTAGGTGCTGCCATGACACTTAGCATGATTTAAAAATTGCGAACATATTTTTGGTAAAATGTACACTTTCGTACCTAATTTTAATGTAAAAGTGAATGAAAATGATATGCCAGGTGCTGAATTATTGCATAAAAAGGTGGAAAAATACAACTTGTCTGTTAAAAAGTTGGTTAAAGCGCAAAAAACAATGTACCAAAGGGAAAAGCAGCAACTTATTGACCAGTATGTGGAATGCAGGTTATGTTTACACTGCGTATAGTCGTTAGATTTTAACCGTGGAAAAATAGTGTTTTCAATAAAAGTGAAATAATTTTAATAATAAAAAAAGGATGATAAAGCATTTTTAAAGGAATGCAGTTGAAAATGAATGGATATATTATCATTGTAAGTGGGTCGTCAGTTTTGAAATTCACCTAGCTGGCAAATTACCGAAATAAATGAAAATGCGATTTTTTAGTTTGAACATTTTTCTCTGAAAATTCTTACAATAATAGTCATGTCATTAATTGATAAAAATCACGTAATAAATTACATCCTTTCTGCTTGAAAAGTAGTCGTCTCTGCGTGCACATAACCTCACCCACATATCACTTTTACTGCATTTCGCGCAATTTTTAATATGACTTTTAAATGAAACCTCAGGAATGTTACCCTTTCGAAATATTAAACAGGGTTTTGTAAATATAATAAAATAATAATAGCATTCGAAGAAGGACTTGCACCAACTGTCACTTTTGCATTTTCCAAAACAGGACTTTTTGTGCGAACCAACCTTTTTTCTTTTCAATGGATTTTCTTCTGGTATACTAGACATTTCTTTTTTGGGAAATTCTTCAACTTCCAATTGTTCGAAATAGTTTTTTTCGTCAATGTTTACTATTCCCACATACGTTTCAGTGAAAAATTGACCGCAACTCAGATGGAAGTGCTATATATTTTTCGCGCTTGCGCAATGTAGTTTTCTTAAATGAAAAGGTCTATCTCCCAACTCATCTGTGATATTACCCGAGATGAGGTGGGAGATTGCCAATCTAACGGAATAAGATAATGTGAAAAACATGCGCTGATAACTGCGCCCTCTTGACGAATTACCTAAGAGTTACTTTGAAGGCGCAAGTTGCACGTCGGTCAATGACGAAAGTTAGCAATTTCTGAAATGATTTACCAATTAAGTTTCTGCTCAATTAGTTACCATAAGTTCGTGTGTAAAGCCAAATTGCAGGATTCGAACTTCGGTTTCCTACTGCACGATGACTGTCGATCTGAAAGCCTCGAAAAACTTCGGTGGTCTTCTATTTATATCTCGATCCCCATTTGAAAGAAATGGAAGAAATTAGCGAATTTAATGTTTCGCGTGATTCCTCATTTCATGCATGAGTCAATTTTGAGGTTATGTTTTTCAGATGTATATAGTATGAATAATATTGCTATTATACATATTATTAATGTTAATATCATAATTATAAAATATATCATTAATTTTAATTAATAGTTTACTAACTTTTCATAGAAATAGTTAAATTCTCAACTAAAACATTTAGTTTTCTTCAAAAAAATTGGTTAAATTTGTTTTAAACAAAATATTAAAATTTTTAAACAAAAAGTGAAATTTTATACAAAAGGCTAAATTGTATAAGAAAAAAGGCATTTTAAATCAAATACATGAACTGTGCACAAAAGAAATTTATTTTAAAACAAAACTAATTTTCAATAAAAAAATGATTGTTTATCCATAGTTAAATTTTCGACAAAAAAGACTTTTTCTACCGAGAAAGACGTGTATTTAATCAAATACAATAAATTTCCACTAAAAAGGATCGCTTTTCAATTAAACGTAGGATAGTTAAATTTGTAGTTAAACAAATTCATTTTTAACTAAAAACAAAAAGAATTTTATACGAAATAGTTACATTTTTAGAAAAAAAAATGTACAACTAAATTGATGCATTATTAACCAAAAAAAATTAATGTTCAACAAAGTGGTTTCACTTTCAACCAGAAAATATATGAAAAAAAATCGTTACAATTCTTTAATATCGCTTGAAATTATTGAAACTAATTGAAAATTCCTTGCAATTTTAAAAATACCCTAAAATATTTCAAATCCTTTAAAATCTCATATTAAATTTAAAATTCCTTGGAACCTTTCAAAATGCTCTCAAATATTTCGAAACCTTTAAAATCTTTTGAAACACCTTCAAATCTTTTAAAGATTTCTAAAGTACTTTAGAATTTTATTAAATAATCCTGCTAAAGTTGTTAAAATTCGTTTAAATTCCTTTAAATTATAAAAATAAGTGGAAAATTCCTTCACATCTTTTAAAACATCCTCAATTATTTAAAATCCTTTAAAATCTTTTGAAATCTCTTGAAATTTTTTAAAGCTCTTGAGAACTCCTTGAAAATTTAAAAATGCCCTGAAATATTTAAAATTCTTTAGAATCTCATACTAAATTATTCAAATCAAATGAAAATTCTCTGAATTTCCTTCTAAATTTTTTTTAACCTTGAGACATATCTTATAAGAATTAATTTCTCAAAATATAAACTCATTGTACAATTTTAAATCCAATGAAATTTTAAATTATTTTAAAACATTTAAACTATCTGATTATTTTTGAAAACGAGTGAAATTTTTCTTTAATTTTGTTATAAAATTTAATAAAATTTGTGTCCTTCAAATATTTAAGATTAAAAAATAAACTTTTAATCTTTTATAATATTATCTAAGAATTAATTTCTCCAAATACAAAATTATTTTTAAATTTCCAAACCATTCCATTTTTTAATTATTTTTAAAACTATTTTATTTTAATTTTAATTTTTCAAAATTTAAATTATTTTTTATTCTTTATACATTCAATTTTAAAATTATTGTTAATTCTATTTTAACTTTTAAACAATCTGATTCAAATTTAAAATGAGTGCATTTTTCCCTACATTTTTTGTATTTTGAGTACTAAGATTATTTCTTAATTTTTCAAATCTTTTGAAATAATCTTTCTAAATATAAGTTATTTTAATTCTTTAGGCTATTCATTTTTTAAATAATTCTGAAATAATGTAGAACCTTCTATACCTTATAATTAATTTTACAAATTAGTTACTTTAAATGTTTTACATTTTTTTTTAAATATCGAATCATTTGAAATTCTGAAACTTACTAAATTTCATAATTATTGTGAATCTCTTTTATTAACTTTTAAACCATCTGTATATGTTTTAAAATGAGTATAATTTTTACCATATTTTTTTTAATTTTTGAAGATCGAAGAAGTGTCCTTCAAATATTTCGGATTTCTCTTTAAACAATTTTTTAATCTTTAGAAATATTTTTCACGATTCATTTCTATAAATATAAAATCATTTTAATACTTTCGAATCTTTCAATTTTTCAGTTATTTGAAATTATTTTCAAGACGATTAAACTATATTTTTATGTTTTAAAATGAGTCAAAATTTTTTTTTTAATTTTTAAAAGTTTGAAAATGTTTTCTTAATAAAATATTTCAGATTTTTCTTTAAACATTTTTTTTGTCTTGTAAAATATTCTCCAAGACTTAATTTGTCCAAATATAAAATTATTTGCAAATTTCCAAATTTTTAAATTATTACAAATTATTTTAAAACTCTCAAACCTTCTGATTATATCTTAAAATGAGTTGAATTTTTCCCATATATATTTTTTTGAACTTTTAAATTTTAACGAAGTTTCCTTAAAATATTTCAGATTTTTGATTTCAAACTTTTTTAATCTTTCAAGTTATCGCTTAAAAATTAATTTTTCTACATTTTAAAATATTATTTCGTTCAATTTTATATTATTTGCAAATCTTGGTGAAACATTGAAACCAGCAGATTATATTTGAAAATGAATAATGCTTTTCATACTTTCTTGTTTTAATTTTGAAAACTTTAAAGAAGTGTCCTTAAAATAATTCAAATTTTTCTTTTACATATTTTGAAATCTTTTAAAATCTTTTCTAACATCTGATTATAACTTAAAATGATTCCAATTATTTTACATTTTATTATAATTTGAAAATTTTTAAAGGAGTTTCCTGAAATAATTGCAGATTTATCTTTTAAACACTTTTTAATGTTTTAAAATATTTCATAAGAATCTATTCTTGCAAATTTAAAAGCACGAAAAAATTGTATTCCGTTCAATTTTTAAATTATATGCAAATCATGTTGAAGCATTTCACCAATCAGATTATCTTTCATAAAGAGTCAGGCTTTTCGTAGTTACTTCTTTAAATTTTATAAAATTTATATAATGATAAAAAATTTGTAAAGCAATCAATTACAAAATTTTTTAAAACTTTTGATCCATCCTATTATATTTCTAGAAGAGTCAAATTTTTCCGACATTTAAAGAAATTAAAAATTTTTAAATACTTTCTCCGTGTAGTTACAAAATTTCTTTTTTGGTTATTAAAGTGTAATTTAGTAAGGTACATAATTATCTCAAGGTCTTCAAAACTGTACCATTAATTAGAACTATGTATTTGAAATTTTTGATTAACTAAATTAATACTGCAAAATTCATAATAATTATTATTAGATTTATACAATATAACCGCATTTCATATGGTCACGCAGTTAAGAACATTATTGAAGCAGTTTGTCCGAAAAGGTCCTTACTTCAAAATAAAAAAAAATTAAAAACATTCCCCGGAATCTTAAGCCAAAAGATTATAGTTTTTTAAAACCTTTCCAAATTCTGAAAAATAATCTAAAATTTTATTTCAAAATCTTCAAAAATCTAAATGTTCTTTTATCTTTCAAAAGTCTTCTCGAAATTAAAATAATTTGTTGAAGTTTGAAAATTATGTTTTTAATGAATTCTGATTTGCTTATTTTTTATTTCTGCAAAATTATAAAAATTACCTTACAATTTTCCAGAATTTTCTTGGACAATTTTTTGAAATGTTTTAAAAAGTTATGGAATATTCGCTCAAAATTAATTGTTGATAAGTCTGATAATTTTTTTAAAAAATCTTGAAATCTTTTCAAATATTCTCTTTAAATTAACTTTAAAAGTAAAAGAATTGTAAGTTTTCTTAGGAAACTTAAGAAAACTTTTTTATCCTCTTCAAATCTTTCAAAATTCTTAACAAGCTTTTACTTGTGAAATCTTAAAAAATCTATATTTCGCTCAAAATTTGTCGGCATCACAGCAAATAAAAAACTGAAAACATCCAATAAAATCTTATTCATACAAAATGCAATCAGTCAGGTTTTCGAACAAATTTAAAATTTCTTTGCCAATTTTTAAAGGTTTTAATGAAAGAATATTCTTTAGATTCATATGCAAATTTGAAAGGATTTCTTTTTTTTTTAAATAAACTAATAGAGAAAATTGAAAAAGTTTTATAAAAATGTTGAGGAAGAATCCATAATATCTTCAGCAATTTTTTTAATTTTTTAGAACTTAAAGATTGTGAGGAAATTTGGTTGTTGAAGTGATTAAAAATATTTTAGAAGTTTAAAAGATTTCCTAATATCTATAAAATATTTATGAAACCACGAATTTTCAAGAAATAGTTACATATTCTATAAAAAAGTATACTCAACTAAGAAGATTAATCTTAAACCAATAAAAAAATAAATAGAATAGTTACAGTTTGAAACGAAAAATTTTCTTGGCAAGCTTTATTTCCTACTAAAAAACAGCGAATTTAAAAAATATGTACTTCAGCAGTGACCCTGCTAAGTCTTCCAGGTTTTGTGTAAAAGAAATAATTAACTCATGCTATGCCCCATTCGCCTTTCAAATCAACATTTATACCTTTCGTAACACAAAATTTATAATTAGCCTTTCGACTGAACTGCACTTAAATCAATTTTTCCAATTTCACTACACCAAAAAAAAAACTTTAAACAAATCGGTTTTGAAAGATTTTGAATTACAAGCTTAGAAACTTTATTAAAACTTGGAAAGTTTTCAAGTGAATGAAAGAATATTCTCAAGATTAATACGAAAATTTGAAAGGATTTTTATTACATTAATTTTTTCATGAAATTTAAAAACATTTAGAAATTTTAAAAGATTCTGAGTGATTAAAAAAAATATTTCGGAAAAATTATAAAATATTTTTTAAAAACAACTGAAATTTGTAAAAACCATTTAATTTTCTACCAAGATTAATTTTCAAGCATTAAAAAGACAAATGAAATGGTTCAATCTTCAACGAAAAACAACGGATTTAAAAAAAGTTTAATTTTCAATAAAAAGAAGAATTTTTAACATAGAAAATTAATTTTGTGATAAAAAACAACAAACTTGAGAACAAAAATCTTAAAATTGTCAACCAAAAAGATGAATTTTTTACTGAAGAAGATCCATTTTTAAGCATAAATAAAATAGTTAAATTTTAAATTCAAAATCAATAAATTTCCTAAGAGTTAAATTTTTAATGCAAAAGATGATTTTTTAACCGAGAAGATAAATTATTTACCAATAAACAATGAATTCAAAAAATATATAGTAATCTTTAAACATCAAAAAAGTATGAATTTTCAACAAAAATATTTGTTATTTTCCACCATTTTTTATTTTTGTCACCGTTATGTACTAAGCAAATGATTAAAATTTTGATTAATAAGCTCTTAAATTAATCTTTGAATACAAAAAAAATAGTACTTTTTCAAAATGTTTAATTGTGCATAATTTTAGAAATTCCCTTAAGATCTTTGAGATTCTTTTATGTTGACTTTTTAATTCAAACATCTCAAATTTCCTAGCCAATTCATGAACTAGAATATAGACAATATACGCAAAATTACCCACTCTGATCTTCTCTAGCGAGATTGTCAAACTGGAAAATGCCGCCCTGTTTGACCGCCCAAGTAGAACCATCTATCATCTATTTCAGTTCGTAAACCGGCTACGGGACAACGGGGGCGTTTTCATGTTAGTTCGCAATAAGGATCCTCTAGGGGTTCGTTCAGGTTTCTCACCAAGTACACCCGGGTGCACTCAGGCTCGTTCAGCGGCGCTGGATGAGTGGGCGTATCCAACCGGGTGAACCGTTCAGAAATCACGAAATTGAAGGGAGGGGTTCACTCCATGGATGACTATTTCACCTTATGAAAAATGCTACGAAAATGCGATTGTAAACAAAGAAACAGGAAACATCTTAATATATGACACGGAACGTAGGGCAGGGTGGGGCGAGATGAGCATACCCAGTGGGCAGAAAACATGTCGTTTCGGTGACTTTGCGATATCGTAAAGACATCGTCAGATCATAACGAAATGGACATAGGATGTCGCAAAGTTGTCGTAAAGATTTCGTAACGATGTCGTAAAGGCGTTGCCAAACTTTAACTTCAAATTGATGTAATCGTTAATTATAACCTCAAACGTAATTAACACTACAAAGAGTAAATAGAAAAACGAATTATATGCACATCTTTTGTAATAATTATATTAAAGAAATAAATATAGCAATTTTTCTACTTGACCATGTATATTATCTCAGTAAAAGATAAATTCTACAATACGTAAACTCTCAATTATTGAACTGGTCTACTACAATTACTGCACGATACCTGCACGAACCACGCAGTATCGAAATTGCATCTGTTCATTTTTCTCCAAACACCTGACCGGTAGTTAATCATAATTTTCAGGGACTTGTGTGGCTTGATGGTTATTTTTCTTTAACCTCAGTTCATGAATTCCCTTTAAGGTACTGTAGTTTTTCTGGGATTTCGCTATCCAAATCATCGTTATCAATATCCGAATGTGGTTCTAATGGATTACATTTTCAATATTTTTTGCAATAATAAACCAAACACTAAGCGTCCCATCAAAAGCTGAATAATAACAAATTTGTAGATCTTTTTGTGTCCATAATTTTGGTTTCTTTCATTATTTTTTGTGCGGTCAAATTGGAATTTTTCAATTTTTCGAATAAATTGAAAAAGTTGTTATGATATTCTCGCTCGGCTTTTAAAAGGAAACGTTCCCAGTTGGCACAAAATTTGACTACGTCTTTGCACCGTCGCCCCGACATCTTTACAACAACTTTACGATATCCTATGCCCATGTCGTTAATGCTCCTTTATGATATCATAAAAACGTCGTCTGATCTGATGATATCTTTACGATATCGTAAAGACACCGAAACGACACGGACACAGGATGTCGTAAATATCTCGTAAAGATGTAACGATGTCGTAAATATGGCGTAACGATGTCGTAAAGACGTTATCAAATTTTGTGCTCATTGGGTTTTAATTTTCTAGATTTTTTACCAAATCATGCGTTATTTATGTTAACATTTTTATTTTCGTTTTTTATTTTTAAGTTTGTAAGTGCTATAACTCTTGTAGTTTTTAAAAATCAAAAATACCTAGCGGGCACAAAGTTTGGCGACGTCTTTACGATATCGCAAAGATACCGAAACGATATGGACATAGGATGGCGTAAAGTTGTCGTAAAGATGTCGTAACAATGTCGTAAAGACGTCGCCCAATTTTGTGCCTACTGGGTAGCCTTTAGGAGAGAATGGTCATCTTTTCAAGTACTACGAATAACTACAGAAAATTTTTTAATTTTGAAAACAATCAGTCTCAAAATTTTTCAAAATGCGCTCACTTTTTGAATTTTTATATAAAATGCATGGCTAACGAACTTGACCTTCAGTTTTCGACACTAAAAGAGTGTACCGGAGGCTCATCCAATGGATTAATTTTGTTCAAAGTTGCTAGTCCATCATATGCGCGCGTCTGCGCGCGCTTACTTTTGTGTTAATTTGCCTCAGTAACCCAATTTTCGAATAATTAATAATTTGACAGCGAATAAGTAATTTATCAGCTCATAACATAAAAAGCATCTAAGAATTACGTTCAGTGAATAATTCAAGTAACTTTTGCTTTACATTTTTTCTGAAGATTTAAATTATGTATAGCCTTTTAAACTATTCCAGGATAAATTAAAATATATGCACCTAATTTCAAAATCAGGTACATTAAACATTCAAAAACGTTTATTATACAAATAATAGCTAATATTCAATTACATAAACTTTAAGTAAATAATAAATATATGTTACTAAATTTTAAGAAACTAAATAGTAATCTTTATTTGAGTAAATAATTTGAAAAAGTAATCATCTAATAATTAATCAATTATTTCACAAAATCAGAAGAATTAAACTATAGTTTTCATTTAAGCATTCAAATCATTTTTATTTATATCTTTTTTTTCAAATTTGAACTTTCATTTATGAAAATTTGATTTGTTTATAAATTTTTTGACTAATTCCAGAAATCGTAATAATTTTGATAATTTAGAATCAATTAATCATTCGTTAATTATTTCACAATATAAAAAGAATCAAACAATAATTTTCATTGGAGGATCATAATAATTTTTAAATTATATTTTCTTTGAATTTAAAAATACATTTCTATATATTTCATTTATTAATAACCTTTAAAACTACAGTGAAACCCTTCAATAGCCCTCCCATCTATAGCCCTCCCATCTATAGCCCTTCCGAGAATTGACGCAGCGCCGTTTGTAGGTATAACCGGAACTACGCAGAGGCCGGGGGCGCTATAAAAGAGTTTCACTGTAATTTCAACAAATGACATATATTTACTCATAATTTTTAAAATTGAAATTAGATACTGATTTTACTTCACAAGCATCAGAAAAACTGTATAATTATTGTAATAGAGGTATCCTAAAGAAAAAATAAACTTTTATTGTAAAAGTAATAGCTATATACAATTACATAATCTTTAACTAAATAATTATTTTATGTTACTTAATTTGAAATTTCTTAAATTTAATCCTTATGTAATTCAATATTGTGGTTTCATTGAAAAAATAAAATGATATAAACTTTATATATTTTTTTAAACTTAATTACTTTAATCGAAATTTTCGGATAATTTTTACTTTATATCTTAAAATTTGTTTTGTTTATTACATTAAAAAAATTTAATAATTATAACTGATAATAATCATACAAGGTAAGCTAATTAAAAGGAATTAATATTAAATCTTTATGGAATTTAATATTGTAAAGAAAGTTAAGCCTCTAATAACAATTAATTGATCAATTTGGTATAAAAAAAACAGCAATAATTGTTTTCATCGAGGTTTTCATTGCAACATTCTGTTAAATTTTAAATTATATTTTTATGGAAATTTTAATTCTTAATCATCTTTTAAACTAATTCCAGAAAAAATGAAAACATATGTTCACAGAATTTTTTAAAATTTTATTCAGAGACTGATTCCGCAACACCAGACACATTTGAAACATTATGTAAGTGAAATAGAGGTATTTGAAATATAATTAACCTTTTATGATACAAA
>NC_046658.1:164904604-164908322 GCF_010883055.1 Belonocnema kinseyi | reverse complement strand
TTAGTCATTAATATTTTCTGGGAATTTTTATAATTAATAAGCTTTTAAACTAATTTTAGAAAAAAGTAAAATACACGTACTCTTAATTTTGAAAACAGAATTCAGATAATCATTCCACAAGATAGAAAACATTTTAAAAAACTATATAATTGTAATGGCTTAAGACCTACTGGGATTTTCATTTCTCATAAAAGCGTTAAAAAATCCATAGTGTAGAAAAGTTCACATTGTAGACAAAATCGAATCCGAATCACAAGGTAAGCGATAAGAATGTCTGGATTAAAACCGAAGGAGCTTTAACAAAAGAGAATTCACAATCACCAACTTACAGTTGTCAATTTGTTGACCTTTCATTTTAAAAGGTCTGAACCCAAATATTGAACTTCTTTCTTGGATATAGACAAAAGATTGTTTCTTTTATTTGTACAAAAATTTGGATCTCTATACAAAAAATACATTTTATCATAACAAGAATAGGCAAATAGTCAATTACATAAACTTTACGTAAGTAATCAATTTATGTTACTTAATTAAAATTAATTGAAATTCAATCCTTGCGTAATTTGATTATTTGAAAAAAATTACTCTATCAATAGTTAATTATGCAGTTTATAACATAATAAGGAATAAGCAATTATTTCCTTTGAAACATTAAAATAATTGTTGCCTTATAGTTTTCTGACAATTTAAAGTATTAATGATCTTTTTAACTAATTAAATAAAAACTTGAAAATTATTCACATACAATTTTAAAGATTCAATTCAGATAATTATTTCACAACATCGGAAACATTTGAAGAATTATTAAACCCTCAGCCAAAAGAATTACTACACTAATGGAGGTTACGAATTTTTATATGTAGAATATATATATATAAAATAAAAATAAAGAAATTACATTTTTCGATCAGACTATGCAAGGTACTACAAAAGATGAATGAATAAATATTGCGAACCGAAAAAAGATCTACAAATTTGTTAATAATTATTTTTTGAAATAATGACTAGTTTTTTTCATTGGTAAAATTTACTATTAGAAATAATAAAATGTTTCGCATCAAATATATCTATAAACTTTCTTGGGGCCACTTTACTCTAGGCTGCCCATTTTTGGTTTAAATTTGATAAAATAACATTAATAATAAACAAATTAAATTGATGGAAAAACGGCCCAGAATATATTAGAAAGTTTAATAACAAAATTGTTTTTTTTTATATGATGCAAAATAAAATGTATTATAAATGTGATGCAATAGTGTTGCATATAGTGTAGAACAGTTCACATTGTAGACAAAATCGAATGCAATGCACAAGGTAAGTGATGAGATTATCTTCGTTAAAGCCGAACGAGCTTTAACAAAAGAGAATTCACAATCGCCAACTTACAGTTGTCAATTTGTTGACCTTTCGTTTTAAAAGGCCTGGACCCAAATATGGCGGGAATAAAAAGAACCAGCGCGAGAACCAAAAGTCGCAACTTTCCACACTTATTTTTGAAGGTTCGACTTTCTGAAGTTTAAAGTTAAACAAATGCGAAAACGTGTTTTCCATAACAGATTGAAAATTAATAGTTTTTAGTAATTCAATTTAATATATTATTTATTAATTTATTCATTATTATATTATTAATGATTGACTTAATGTAATGTATATGTTTTATTTTAAATTTATTTTCAAATACGTGATAATTTTTTTCTTACGTCACTTTCATCGAGATAAGAGAACAAAGAATAATAGGAATGTAGTGTAAGAGATTCAAGAAAACTAGAATTTTTTACATCCTTCGTACATATAAGAAGGAGCAAGTATAATAATAATAATTTATATAATTTCAAATTGTGTTTTACCAATTACTCGTATATCACGATTTTTCCAAGAAAACGAGCGAGACTAAAAATTCCTGAATTTTGTCATTGAATCCAGAAAATAATAACTTTTCACAATTTGGTGGAAAACGAAATTCTACGAATAAAACTTGTTCTAAAAAGTGTTGGAAATATTAAACAACAAATATTATTCTGGCAGTCTTAATTTATATTATTTATCCAGGAAAATAATAACTTTGAGCGATTTGCTATAAATACTATATAGCCTAAACAATCATCATTCAAACAGGTAATATTTTTGGTTTTTTCTGAAAACTAAACCTGTCCTATTCCTATTTATTTTGGTTTTAAGGCCACCTGATGAGTGGGTCACGTGACCAGATTCCTACCTTACCGCCACTTTTTTTATTTCCCAACTTATTATCACACGAAACGCCGCATCGAGTTGAAAATTTGGGATGCCAAACAAGAAGCACTAAGAATGTTGGGTCTGGTCCTAAATTTATATAATTATAAATAAAGTTATTTGTTGTAAATAATTTTGGTTGGTTTTTTTATAATTATTAGCATTTAGGACCTGAGCCACCTTTCTTAGTGCTTCTTAATTACTATCCCAAATTTTCAAATTGATGTGGCGCTTCGTATGAAAATAAGTTGGGAAATAAAAAAAAGTGAGATAATGTAGGAATCTGGTCACATGACCCACTCATCACATGGTAATTAGTAATTAGCCATTACAAAATAAAATACAAATTTTATTTATCATAATGACATGTTCCTTTCTTATTTTCACTTTAGGTTTAATTTCAGCTAGCCTGAAAAATTTATCTTTTCAATGAATTTATATTATTTAATTTTAAAATAGGAATTTAATTTATTTATTTTAAATTATATTTTTCACAGTTCAAATTCATAATAGACCTCCTAGCGTAAAATGGTTCCAAGAAAATTCGTAGATATAATTGAGGTCTCTAATTTTGTTAAACAAAATATTGTACTTAATTGTGTCTTGCACAGTATGAACGCAAAATGAAATTCTCTATTTCTCATTTTTTTGTGCGATCAAAATTAGATTTTTTTTTAATTCAGAAAGTTGTTACGACAATCTTGTAAAGTGTTTAAAAAGCAATGTTTTTCTCCTTTAAACTTTGTTCGTATCGTACGTTTTTTGTCTTGAAATTTTCATTTTTTGTTGTTGTAATTTTGTGACTTCTATAACTCTGATATTTCTTTTTATCGCAAAAAGTCTAAAAAAATACTATTGTTCACCTTTTTATATAATACTAATAGCCGTACATAGAATTTTTAAAACTGAAAAAACCCATATTGTTTTACAAAAAAATGTCTGAAAACCTGGAAATTTGACGTGAACTATTTTTCGACAAAATACGAATTTATTTATCTGTGGATTTGATCTAATCATGCCAGCGAGGGAAGAAGGAACAAATATTATTTTTATTTTATTGTTTTGCGTTTAAAATCGAGCTCTTAATTTTTTTATTGAAACTTTATCTTTCTTTGTTGAAAATGAAACTGCTTGGTTCAAAGCGATAGGAAATTATATACAAATGATTTTTTAAATACTGAACACATCTATAGGAAGAGAAAAATACAAGTTGCTTCTTAATCTTCCATAAATTACATTACCAGTAATTTTCAGTATTAATTTTTTAGAAATAAAATGCACAAAGAATATTGAATAAGAAATTTTATTGCAAACTCTTACTGTTCATATCACCTAATAATAATTAGGATTAAAATTATATCCTTCTCGCGGATTGAATTTAAGGGATACTGACAAGGAAACTATCCCAGGTGTCCCTCACCGATTTTGATGAAACTGCAATATGTTGTAGTACATCGAAAAATAAGAGACACGTATTTTTTTTTAT
>NC_046658.1:164902114-164904504 GCF_010883055.1 Belonocnema kinseyi | reverse complement strand
GACGAAATGAATTTGGTGCTGAAATAGTTGCATTTTTAACCAAATATGTGAATTTTTAAATAAACAATGTAGGTACTGAGCGCCTACAAAAAAGAAGTCTTGGTGAAAAAAAATGGTTGAAAGAAGCGAAGAACTTTTTAAAAGTTGAATCTAAAAAAATAAATTAAATTATTTTTCACCAAACAGTGGGTTTTGTAAATATATAGTTGATCTTTCAATAAAAAGGGATGAATTTTCAACAAAACAGTTAAGTTTTCAATGGAATAATTGAATTCTCAATCCAAAAAAAAAATATTTTAGGAAACAATTTAATTTGCAACGAATGGAAAAAGATCAAATTTCTCAAAAACGCTTGAATTTAAATGCTGGAAAAGTTTATTTTTAACCAAAAAGAATACATTATCAAACAAAGATAATTGGATTTTTTAAGTGGGCCTTTTTTGGGTTCCAGTTCCGTAAAATTTTCTGATAATTTTCCGACTCTCCAGGTACAACGTCCAAATTAGATAATACCAAAACTTTTCTTTAGGTACATTAGGATGACTCATTTAATGAGGCAAACAATACGTTTTTGAAACCAATTCATGAAGGCTTTGAACTCATCTTGAAGCCAAATAATCATTTTAGCGTAGTTCTACATTTTTATATTAAAATTGGGTATGTGGTCTACTAATTATAAAATGAAATACTAAATAAGCTTAATGACTTAAACAAACCTATAGCGTGTTAAGTTATTATTAAAAAAAAATATTTTACATAATGTTGAACAATTCATCAGCAAGACGATTTCTGAAGAGAAACATTTAGATAAACCAAACATCGATTTTACCAGAAAAATAAATGAATCCTCTATTTTTTCTTGCAGAATTAAGTTCACAGTCACGTAGCGCTTGTCCTGACACTCCTCGCCCAGGTCGTTGGCGACCTTCTCCTTCTTCTCATGCACCTCAGCCACCTGTAGGATCTCATCTTCGTGCCAGGGACAGGTCTCCTCCTGGCAGACCTCCTTCTGTTGAAGTACTTGGATATTCACTTCGTCAACTTGGACACCTTCGGCTAATACCCCGCAGAAGCCCGGAACACCAATTTGAATTTCGAAGATACGTTTTTCCTGCCGGTAAACCAATTAGATTGCGAGTAGAAGGTAGGAACTATTCTCCGTTTCTGAACCTAGAGCATATTGTACTGTCATCATCAAATGATGATATTTTAGCAATATTGGAAAATAGCGGAGTTCTTCGTGGAATATATAGGACGGATATAAATCATTCGAGAGTAAAAATAAATATGATGAGCGGTGAAATTGAAAATATGACCCCAGATGAAGTAAGCGATTGTCCAGTAGGCAATAAACGCCCAATCTTCCCACAATCTTTTGCTAAAGTTGTCGTAAATAACGATTCACTACTTTCAAACAGGATTCCTAATAGCGAATATAATGATAGCTCTTCTTCTTCTTCTGCTTTTGGTGGACAGCACCCTCCGGAATGGGCTCCTCCTAAGGAGTCGCCTCTTCGTGCTCGTTCTTGTTCTCCTCGTGGTAGGCCTCCTTCTGACTTAGTATTTGGATATGCTCTCGGACAACTTGGATATCTTCGGCTTATTCCAGATACAAATCCGCACCGAGTATTTGAATTTCGGAGATACGTTTTTCCTATCGAAAAGCAAATTCAATTACTAGCAGGGCGTGGTAAATATTGGCCTGTACCAACCCGAGAACATATCGTATTATCAACATCTACTGGTGACGTTTTCGCAATATTGGAGTATACCGGGATTCTTCGTGGAATATATAGAATCGGTAGAAGTCATTCAAGAATAAAAATAAATATGATAAGCCGTGAAGTTGAAAATATGACAGCAGAAGAAAAGAATGAATGTCAAGTGGGCATAATCTTGCCGAATTATTTTAAGGAAGTTGTTGCAAAATCCGATTCACTGCAGATTATGCATAACTAATTTAGTAAAAAATATAGAACAAATATATAAATCTTTGTAATAAGAAATTGGATTTAAAATAAATTAAAAAGTTAAAACTCTAATGCATTATGGTTCCCAAGATTTCTTTCAATCTTTTGTCAATGCCACATAGGGTGATTAAAATTTTTATTCTCCTCTGACAAAAAAAAATAAATTTAGATTCTATTTACAGAGATATTAATTGTTCAGTGCATTCGCATGGCCTCGCTATCCACGCGCAACAACAGACCCAGTGGGGCGAAATCAAATAACAAAATGCAAAATTTTTTCTAGAACACAGTGCCCAATGATTGGTAAACAAATTCATACACTCACAAGGAAACTATCCCAGGTGTCCCTCACCGATTTTGATGAAACTGCAATATGTTGTAATACATCGAAAAATAAGAGACACGTATTTTTTTTTATCG
>NC_046658.1:164884862-164902014 GCF_010883055.1 Belonocnema kinseyi | reverse complement strand
TAAACATTCTTAGACTAATGTCTTTAAGAAGCTAAAATAATATGAATATTTACTTCTTACTTTACTTTATAACACTACCAGTATATCAAACAAGAAGAAGCAGAAACAAAATACAAAGGGCGAAACAAGTAGGAAAAAGAAATCGAAATAGAGCAGTAAAAATCCTAATTTCAGCGATTTTGTTATTTAAAATCCATAAGATGTGATCTTTTTAGATTTTGTAACTATATATTCTGTAAATGTAACGTTAGAACAGTAATTTAAAATTGTAGGAAATTCCCAATACCTTCATACGTAACCCCATACGTAACTGCATTAATGCACGATATGATAAAAACCCAAAGGCAAACAATTAGTTATTTTATTCGTAAAAAACATCATTAAAAATAGAAAAATCTAATTTTCAGACAAACCTTACAAGCTACAAAATAAAACTGAGATGACAAAACTTGTTTATTTAGAAACAGATGAATTTTTAAATCCAAAATAGAAAACTTAAAAAAATTGAATTTTTATTTGAACACGGTTTTATTTTGAATTTTCAATATCTATGCTAAGTTTTAATCAAGTAGTAAATTTTCCGAGAAGCTTATGTTTGAATGTTTAACACAAAAAGACGATGTTTCAATAAAACGGTTGAATTTTGAATAAAAAAGGATACCTTTTTGAAAAAATTGTCATGTTGTTTCAACAATATTGTTGAATTTTCAAACACAAGCTACGAAGAAAGATTAATAGACAAAAATTATGCATAAAAAAATATGTTCGAGTTCTTTTATTTATTGCTTTTTTGATAGAATCAATCTTGTTGAAAAAAGACACAAGGTACAATAAAATGTTAATTAACAAAATTTTTTTCGTGACATGCACACTTTTTTTTATTTATGAAAACAGAGACAATAAAAATACCTTTGTTTCAATATCATTGCATATTAAGAATTCTAATAATATAAATTTATCGAACAAAATAAAATCGATAAAATAAATTTATTGAAGAAAAAAAGCGAAAGGAAACCAAAAAGAAACCGTTTTTTTCTTCTGACCTTGTTGCAATTATAAAGTCAATGATGTTTTATGACAGCATTTTTGCCAATTATCAATATTTGTTTATTTTATAAATAAATTGTATAACAAATTCACATTTTTGGAGTTTTTAAGCAAAAAAAATCGTTGTTTCTTCTAACCTTACTTAGATTATATTGCCAATGATATTTTCAACAACAAAAAATTTGCAACTCATCAATATTCGTTTATTTAATAAACAAATTATTTGAATACATGTTCATTTTGGGCGATTTCAAGCAAAAAGGAACCGCTTTTTCTTTTGTCCTTGCTAGCATTATATGGCTAATAACATTTTCTTTAAAATTATGTGCCACCCATCAATATTTGTTTAGTTCATAAATAATATATATAAACAAATGTACATTTTGGGCGTTTTAAGCAAAAAGAAGTCTTTTTTTCTTCTAACGTTGCTGAAATTATATTGCCAATGAGGTTTTCTGACAATATTTCTACATGAATAAATATATATGTTATTTATTTTTTTATTATTCTAATATATTATATATATTACTATTTAAAATTTTTTCAAAGGCTTAATGTAGATAGTAGAGATTTTCAAGCTCGCATAGAGACCCCAAAAACTCTCGTGTATAGATTATCAAGCCCGCATATCTCTTTTCAAATACGTTAAAAATGAATTAAAAGGCAAAAATCTTAAGTAAAGTTGGTGGGATTGACAAAAAAAACAATTTCCTTTCTTGTAGTCTTGTTGAAATTAGGTTGGCAATTTTGTTCTACATGAACTCTTGTAGAACAATAGAATTTATAAAATTTATGAAAAATGTAAATGAACAAGTAGACATTTTATATATTACAATAAGTAGAAGAATCGGAGTGTTTTTTTTTATCGTGAGTCCCCTTGCATCTCACTTTGTTTATATAATTTGTATATAAAAAGAACAAATAATGTTTGATCTTAATTAAATTGTTAATTAATTTGTTAATAAAATTTGTTTACAACAACTAACTATGCCATTTTTTAAAAATTAAGTCCTGAATTTTTCACACAAATAATCCATAATCAGTGCCTAATTGCGTTCTAAATGTCACATATAAAATGGAAAGTAGGAATACTTGCTGATTCAGCAAGTTGAAATAAAATGCAGATACACTGCAAATTTAGAATTTTTACTTTTATAATGTATAGAGTTAAAAGATTCACATTAAATTCCAAAAATATAAATTCACGAACTCTAGAATGTGCAAAATATCATTATTTTCAGCAATTCAAGCTGGAAACATTGAAAATTAAAGAATTAATTATTCTCCTTAACCAAATACTTCGTAAATTAGAAGTTTAGTTATTTTTATTTCAAATAGTACAACCATCTTTAAAAAGCTTTAAAATTTTATTTCCAATTTTGAGAAATCCAAATCTTGTGTTACATTTATTTCCAATTTCAAATTATTTTTGAAGTTTTCTCAGAAGTTCTAAATATTTTAATAAGCAATAAATAGTCTGACATAAATTTTGTATCCAAAGTTTTGCACTTTAATTGCTTTTAATTTTTAACTGTTTGAGTGTTCATGTCTGCCTTCTGAAATTCTAAAAATTAAAAATTTCTGCTTAAAAATAAAAATCTAAAATAGAGAATTTTTAAATTAAAATATTTTCTTATCACGCACTGTAAAGTGAATGGTACCATAATTGAAATAAATAACCATTCAACTCACTATTTTCAAAGCTGTTAAAATCGAACTTCAGATTTTTCTTCTAAAGATTTGTAAATTTCCCCGTCAAAACATAAATTCTACAAAGAGACTGTTTTGAAGCACCTGAGTTCTGAGCCGATTATATTACTTTCAGAACGCTAATGAGAATGAAAATATCACCGAGAATATAAGCGAGAAATAAATTCTCTCAGAATTTACGAGAATTTAAGAACTTATTTTAATTGATAGAAAATTGCATTTTTTAGTTAACTTGGAACGATTTTTCAATGTTGAAAACACATTTTTATGATGCTATGTCAGCGCTGCACCTGATAAACATGTAACAGTTTTTAGTCTTTAAAAATAAAAAATTTTATCATAAAATATGTATTTAAAATCTTGTCTTTTTAAAATGTGCACAGAGCTTGCATCACCTTTTAAGCATGTCATTAAAAGAAAATTGTTTAGTTGAAATTTAGAAATAAAATAAATTTTTAAGGGTACTTAATAATTTTATTACCTAATGCTAGTAATTATTAATTAGTGTGAGCCAATTGAATTTTGAGATTCGAGTTTCAGTCCAACAATGTTAATTAATTAATAAGCTACTGTTTTGCATATTTTAAAGTCCTGAATATTCTTTAGCTAGAAAATAATTTATATGCAACCGTTGACAAAACGTGAAAAATAAAAATATATTTAAAAAGTGTCTATTATTAAGTCCTCTTAAATTCTCTTAAATTATCATAAGTTTGAGAGCTGTACCCGGTCTATTCTTCCGACGAAGTAATAGTACGGAGAAACCACGCTGATGCGTTTGCGGCGGCAAAGCATGGCAACTTTTTCGAAATAGATGGGGGGGGGGCTTTCTGAGTGGAATATCTGCGAGATCCGATAGTACCAACCCAGAGCAAAATATGGCGACGTCTTAACGACATCGTTACGACGTCTTTACGACATCCTATTTCCATGCCGTTTCGGTGTCTTTGTGATACCGTAAAGACGTCGCCAAATTTTGTGCACACTGGGAAGAGACAATTGTGATGGCTGTCGTTTAAATGTGAGGCAAAGCAAAACTTTTTTTGTGCCGTGTTATGTACTATTTTTTGTTGTTGGTAATTTTGAAAAAGATTCTTATATTTCGAAGACATAAGTATTCAATGCATAATTTAATTCGGAGTTAGCTTGCAAGTAAACTTTCCAAAACTGCTTTTTTAAAGTTGAACAAAAGTGACTTACAGGTTAAGTGTTGCCTATTGGAATTATGTAATTTTCGTAGCATTAATAATATTCGTTGTAATAATTTTGTAGATAATGTGTGTTTTACAAAATGTAAGTAAAAAAAAAGAATGTGAGACACAGGGCTGCTTGGAAGGTGGTCCCAGCAGTATTGGTAACATTTTAATTCCTAAAAAAACGTAGAACTTTGAATTTTAAACTGAATAGTTTTTAATTTGGGCATTTTACATTTTAAAATTGTGCGAGTTTCAGGTTTTGCAACTAAAAATTCCATAACTTTTATGAGTTCAATTTGAAACTTTTAATTCGAAACAGCATTTTGAAATTGGTCAAAGAGGTTAATGAACATTATTTTTACAAAGTCGTAAGTACTCAATAATAAATGTTACAGAAAATTTTGGTAAATCGTTAGTTTTTTAAATGTCACTGGAACATTCATGTATGATTCCGAATATTTAAATTACATGAATTTTATAACATCTTAATTACACAGTAATTTATCATTTAAATTTAGGACTGAAATAGGCGGCAAGTCTTTCGGCTCTTCGCGACAGTACTTCGGGCATCTTTGTGGCTCTCGCAGATATTTCACTTAAAAGTCAGGACCCGCTTTTGCGAAACCGCATGTTCATTTTCGATAAACAATGGATTCAGAAAGAAAGAGGAATTCTGTAAAAATAAAGTTTCAGTGCAAATGCTGCAACAAAGTATATCCTACATCCCTACGAAATGACATCAAGGAAATCCATGCTCCAATAGTTCCAGAGCAAACAGAATTGAAATTATGTTTAATGTACAAAAATGCAATTGCCTAATTGAAAATTAACTGTTTTTATTAGAAATTCATCTGTTCTGAAAAAAATGCGTATCTTCTTCATAATTTTACTTATAAATAAAATATTGTATGTGGAAAATTTAACTATTCTGTTGAATATTCGTTTCTTCTTATGTTAAAAATTAATTTTCTCCACTGACAACTAATTTTGGGTTGAAAGCCGCGTACGCTCACGGTTACTTGGACTTGGGGTAAAGAGTAGGGAGTGAAGGCGTGCAAAAGATCGGCTCGTCTCCGCTGACCCAGTGATGCCAAGTTTTGCAGCGTGTGCTAGTGCGCTTGTGTTAGGGCCGCGTGCTGATTGGCCACACTTGACGCGCAATTAAGAATCACTTTGAAAACAATTCTTGTAATTCAGATAAAAAATTATTTTAAATGGCACAATTTAATTGAATTCCAACCACCAACTCATATTTTACAAAATATTTAATTTAAAAATAAATTTCTTGAAAATGTGATAGAAAATAATTATTTATATTGTTTTTAATTTTTTTTATGTATTTTTATGAAATATATCAAAACATATGTCAGTACATATGCTGATGTTATATGGAGATTTGATATTTCGCTTATTCCAATCAAATGACATGCAGTTTTTCAATTGTTTCTCCTACGTAGAATGTTGTTCTTGTTTTGTTATAAATATATATTATTATTTTCTATCTTAGGGTTCTTAATTCTGTACATATACAATAAAATTTATTATCATGTGAATTAATTAATTTTTTTAAAACAAAGTTACATAATTGTCTATAGGGAATTGATTTAGGGGAGCAGGCCCACAAGGCCTAGATATTTCATTGATAAAATATAGCCACTTATTTTAAGAATTCCTTTTTATTAGCTCTTTACTTTTATTCAAATTAATATACATTTTTGTAGCCTCCGAAAGCTCCCTATTGTACTTTTTTATCAGCAATTATGAATTTTCGTGGTGTGTTTTTTTTTTAATTTGAGCGTCGTTTTGCTAAGTCTCAATCAAAAAGAAAAGTATTTTGAGCTGAAATTTTTTAAACAATCATTCAAATATTATCGTCATTATATTCTTCAATTAACTTTTATGTATTACGCTGCTGAAATATTATATGGCATTTAGAAAAATGTATCAATTCATAAATGTCTTTTTCTTGTCTCAAATCAAAAGTTACATAATTAGCATACATTCTTGTGTATATTTTATTAACTATTTATTTAAATTAAAACCATTTTATTATTTTATTTACGAATCGCGCGCCAAGTGCGGCTAACTAGTGCGCAGCCTTAGCGCAACCGCAGTAGCACAGGGTGCCGACATTGACATCACTGCGCTGACCCAGTATTACGTCCAAACTCAGCTTTCGAATTTCTTCCTTTAATACTCTGCACTGATTTGTTGAGGTTTAGATACATTACCTATTCTGGAATGGTTGAAACAATTAGCCGCGAAATATACACCATCCGTCCATATTATTTGTTTTTTAACAAATGAGAATTGTTTGTAACTAACAAACAATTCTTGTACTAGTTTTGTTCCTAACACACACAAGTAAGCTTAGCACTTAATATCGAAGCACATCCGAACACTAGTCGCGTAGTGCGTGAAAGCGAAATCGATAGGTCGCAATGCCTTTGCATTTATCTGAATTCTTTTAAGTCCGTTTAATTAAAATACTGAAAAGCCTAAGTGTCGCAGGTTCAAGCTTTTGAAGAGCACACCGAAATGACAAGTGTCTGCCAATTAAACTCGAAGCAGGTTAAAACTTGTGACTATAACTGACTTTTCTGAGCTCTGTATCTATATTTATAATCTCTTTTAGTGCTGGAGTTATCCCTACTTTTAGCTTTTAACCCATCAAAATTCTGACGTTACTCACTTTTAGTGTCGAATAACCATCCATAAATGGCTTCTCACTGGCGCAATGACTCATTAACGTTCTAAAAATAGTCCAAGATCTCAAGTCCGTAACCTCAAAATCTACTTTGGACCGTGAACTGAGCAATATCTTTGATGAAAGATTTAATGTAGTTAAATTCGGATAGAATACTTACATAGAGGTTTTTTATGCCGCAATAAACTTATAGTATTTGTAGAATTCTTGTGCAATAATAATTACTCAATATTTATTGATTCGATACATTCATAATCAATTCCATTTAAAAGCCATTTGAATCTTCCTGCCAGACAACATACACGTTATGAAAGTATTTAGTAAAAGGGTCTTAACGCCTTGCATATTATTTCATAAAACGGCGCATGCCGTTACACCTCCCCCCTTATTTAAAAGGTGTCTCTTGCTCTATGCTTGAGACAGCTTTTTCTGTACAATAATTCATTGTTATCTAGCAAATGATTCAAGTTTCAGCGACTTCAGAAGCCTTCTGAGAAGTGTCAGATTTTCAATAGTTCAATTCAGGTCACGTGACAATTGATTTCCATTTTCGCACTTTGAAATTTTAGTCCTTTAGTAACTCAGCTCAATATTCATTTACCCATTGACCGGATCTAAATTTCAGACTATTCTCTAACTTGACCTTTTCTTGAAAATCCGTCAAGAAAAAGTGTATAGTTTCTTCGAATATACCTATTTTTTAAATATGTATGCCTCCATTGTTACGGTTATTTTTCCTTTTGCATATCCTTTGCTTTTTACTAAAATCTTTCGTTTGTCACTGTTTCAAGGCACTATATTACCCACCTGAACAGAATAAAAGACGTTTAAACCAAATAAATATCTGTTAGTTATTTTCAAATTCTTAGTTCTTAATTTTACTGGAGCAGATTATATGTCGTCTTTCTTTGAAAGTTCGATAACTTAAATATATTTTATCTGCTACATGCTGACAGCTAACTGCTATCTTAAAATTTTATATTATCAGTATTGTTGTTTCATTACTGATTTTAATGGGAATCCTATATTCATTCCAATCCTAATCAAAATGTAATACTTTAGTCCTGCGAACAGTTCTTCTTATTTAATAAGATTCTATTCTCTTTTCTATCTTTATGAAGTTGTTTCGAGAAAACTTCAAAATAATAATGAATAATACCTTAAGTTATTTATTTCAATGTTTGTTCCTAAATCAGCATTTTTCTCAGAACAAGCCCAAAAACACGTTCACGCAATGGCAGGAGAAGTGATGATATATTCAAGATAATATAAATTCAATGTGCAAAACCGGGGAAATGTTGTTCAAACATTCTATTCCATGAGAACAAGAAAGTGTCGCCAAGATCACTTCATAATTAGAAAATGTTTCACTCTAAACGTAGATTTTCAATTGACGCCCTTGATAATGATTATGGTCCAATAGTTTCCCCAACATCATAGTGATCAGTTATGATACAACAGCCTCAATTGTCCCAACTATCACTATCGTTGAGTCAATCGGAAGACTGGGTTTTTCAGACCATACGGTCTCATATGTCTGACACACAGCCATTGTTCTGGGTAAACAACCTCTTTTCCAGTACACAGCCAATTATTCGGGTACACAATTCTCTATTCCGGCACACAGGCAATTATCTGGGTACACAACCCTCTATTCTGGCACACAGTAAATTATCCGGGTACGACCCTTGATTCAGACACACGCCCAATCATCCGGGTTCAAAACCCTTTATTCCGGCACACAGCTAATCGTCCGGGTACACAACTCTTTATAAAACCCTGTATACTTTATCACATATATATATATAAGCTTACTATCGCTGGTTTGACAATGCGATCGGAAATAAAATATTACGGTCAATAAACGGAAAAAGACAATCACACTTGAGTATGCTTTAAAATGTATACGCTCTTAATAAAGATCTTACCAAATCCACATTGAGGTACATTTCAATTCGTTTCATTGATTTAACAAATATATCATAGTATCAAACCTCAACAATTTTGCCATTCATATTTTGTTTTCCCAGTCTAACCTCGCAAACTTCAGATAAATGCCCGGAAGACCTACAATAGTAGCATTTCCTCCTCTGCCTTTAACGCATACACAAGTAAGTTTAGGGTCTGTATTTATGACAAGTGTCTATATTTATATATATTTATGACCATGACAAGTGTCTATATTTATAATCTCGGTGTGGGCGGGTTTTATCCATACTTTTAACTTTTAACGAATCAAAATTCTGACGCCACCCACTTTTAGTGTCGAATAATCAATCATAAATAAGCTCTCCTTGCTCCTCCTACTGATTTTTGCAATTAAGTTGAGTGATAGTTTAGGGATAATGGTTCTAAAGTCCAACTTTTATCACCGTAAAACGGTGTTTTGAAGATTTAAAACTTCTATGGACGCAGGGCCGGCTCTATCATAAGGCGAACTACGCGATCGCCTACACGGAGAGACAAACTGTGCTCCTACCGTACCGACCTTTTGTGTAATATACCTACAGGTCATGCGGTAGTTATACTGTCTACCGCCAATCGCTTAGGGGAGGAAGTGACGGAAACCTTAATCCTAAAGCATCTTGGGCTGTAGAAGCCCAAGTCCAGAGGCGGTGTAGCGATTTTGGCGTGGTGCTTCAGGGGAATAAACGTATACTAATCAGCTTTAATGAAGTACTGAAATATATATTATTTTCACGAATCAACCGTCTCAATTTTTCAAGTTGTCTCGGAAGACAATTATTTCCTACGTTTAAAAAAACTATTCTTCGGTTTTGCTTTTACAAAAACAAGTAGAACAAATTTTTAATTTCGATGTTTGTCCTTATTAAAGAATATTCGCAAGCTTTATTAATTCGCTCAAGTAAACATACGAGTACCTTTGACTGCCCGAAAATATATTACTAGAACTCATAAGATACTATTTATGTTTCTACTTTCTAAAACTAAAATATTAGTTAATTCGTCAATCATATTTGAAATAAAATACTTCATTTTTCAATAAAATATGTTTAACAGATTGATCATTTAAACTGGAAAATGCACTCCATAATAAACATGTTAATTAATAACTTATGTATAGCGCTGAGTTCGCGGTTGAGTTGATGCTCAAAACCGAGAATACTGAGGTCATAACCCCACATCGACTTGAGTTTCTGAGCCCCTTGTCGAGCGGGAGCCTGAACATCAGCGCACGCTGGTAATGCCACCGCTTATCGCTGGGTTTTTTATTAATTCATCTGTTGTGCGCAAACGATGAGCTAAGTTCCGGGATCTTAGCTGCACAGTTTATATCTCTGTGTAGGGCACCAAGCTTTGTGGCGCACCAAATCTAAAGGACACTGTTCCACTAAGTAGCATTACTCTATTATAAAAAAAGAAGTGACACTTGATAATCGCTTTTAAGAGCATGCGTTTCTTGAATGTCTTTTGGCCAAAGATTTGAGCAGAATCTCTGGCTGCTTTGACCTCGTATCACAGTATCACTTCATCCTAAAACCCATCTATCAGATTCGCAGAGCAAGCGAATTTTTCGCGCGAAATTTGATTGGCGACAAATATGTCGATATTTTCGGGATTGGTTGGCGATTTCGGCGATTTTCATAAGTCCGCGTGGCGGCGTGATTATCGACAGAGCTAGCTAGAGTTCCTTCAGAAATAGTTGTGTCGCGTTACCCCCTTCACTAGATGCCGCGAAACCGGAATCGTAAATACGTAACGAAACGCGAAACATTCAAAGTATTCTCAAGAAGAGGTTATATGACATTAAACATTTTCGCGTAGTGTTTGTTTGGAAAATAAGCTTCTTTAATAAAAATATAAAGAATATAAAGAAAAGTTACGCTTTTACGTCAACGAAGATACATTTGATACTTTTCAGGAAATGAAACAAAAATTCAGATTAATGCACCCGGTTCTACAAAAATGTGGCATAATAAATCTATGATTTTTTACAACGATTTAATTCAGTACAAAGCAGTCAGATTTTGACTTGTCACAATTTAAAAGAGAAAATATTGCGTCAATTTTTGCTCTTTCGTCTAGGAATTTTGAATGAAGCTAAATCAAAGGGAAAAAAAACATAAAAACAAATATGCCAGCAAAAGCATAGCTATGCAAATAACTTACCAATAAGAATTTAGGTTCTTAGAGTTATAAACTTAAAAGAAGAATGAAGTATTTCTTTTATTTCTGATTACTCAACTCTGCTTTTAAAAATATTACTTTAATGTAATCTTTATTTTGGTCTTATCTATGATTGAATTAAATCTACTTTTATTCGAAGCAATTTAAACAAAAGGTGATGAAGAAAAGGGCGTAACCTCAATTCAATTTCTATACTTTACATCATAAATAATATAATTCAAACATTTTCCCCCATGTTTTGTATCATTTCAATTTTTTTTTTAGTAAAAATTGAACATTTATAGACACAACTCTCCCTAGATGAATTCTAGACCTAGCAAAAAATGAACTGGCTTGGATTGAATGGTAACCAAGGTGGCCGCAGTTCTGGTATGCGCGACTTGGACGAAAATGGGACGTTTTTTGCTTAGACCTGGTATGGGATGGATCATGCTTCAGCATGATAAGGTCACCCTTGTGAAGTTAGCACCCCAATTTTCACTTATTTGGAAATATCGAATTTTTTCTTTTTGTGATCGTTTGTTGGTGTTTGTTGGTCAACTTTCGGCGTTTGTCGGTTAAAATGGCAAAAGTTAATAATATTTAAATTTTTGGTGCAAAATTCACACTAGCACAAAACAAATGTCCTATAGCTCTCTAATTTTTTATATTTTCCAAAAGTTCTTCGCGAAATCTTTTTTTGGTCATTTGTTGGTTAATTTTTAATGCTTTTTGTTCAAAATTGAAAAAGATATTGGATTTTGAACAATTTTTTTCATCCGGTGTATAATTGTCACCGCGAAAATGTTTCCGCACAGGGGTCTCCACGGCAGGTCAGCGTACTTGCCATTGGCGCGAAATTTTAAACTACAAAGAATGGCAGGAATACGACAAAGAGTTTTTGGTTTCACATTATCAGATTCGCTTTATAAAATTTAGTATGAATATTATAAAATATATAGAAGTATATATACTTTTATATAATATACATAAAAGTGCCAATTTTGCACGAAATATACACCTTCGAACACTTTTATTTTTATTTTGCCAAGAATTATTATTAATTTTCTAGTATGAAAATAAAATAATTTCAAAGTTATTTTGAATTATTTACCGAAAGTTTATTTGTTAACAAAATGTTTGTTCAAATAGATTTATTTTAAACATAATCAAAATCAAGGCTGCCTTTTGATATATATTGCCTCTTTATATATCATAAATATTATAACTTAAATCAAGAACTGTGCTTCAAACTTCTGAGAAATTTCAGCTATAAATTGTAACTGAATTTTTTTCGATTTGTTTTTGAAGAAGGTTCTCAAAGCACCTACGGCTCTCATGACTAAATTCGCATTATGAAACTCGCGCTTCGTGCCAGATAATTTTTGTCCAATTAAAATTGAATAGTTTATTTTGATAATTTGTAATTGATGAAACGTAAAGTTCCGTTACAAACAAGAGATCGAAAATGTAGACGATTACATTTCACTCTAATCAATAAGAATGTAAAAATAAAATAAATGTTCTGTTAAAACGACTTGCTCGAAATCTCATTTTTGAAGGAACTGCGTGCAAAGTTCGGTTTCTCGTGCCAACGTACCTTGTACAAAGTGACCGATTCTCATGCTTGTTTTTGATTAATATTTAACCCCGAGAAAGAAAGAATTCACCATGTACAATTGAGTAGGTTATTATATTTTTATTTAAAAAAAGAAACATGCAAGAAATTAATGACAAGTTTTATATGTAAGTAAAATTGGTATATGTTAATTTACATATGAAGCAGGGAAAGCTAAACGGTGCTAAGTCCTCTTTTTGACGAAATTGAGTTTTCTCAATAATTATATTTTCTCGTAGTTTTTTTAGAATTCTTAAAGTACAGGCATTCGAAATTTATGCAGATAAAAAAGAAACCCTTAAAAATTTATATTTTGTATTCGCTTACGAATTTTCACATGAAAATACGTGTACTCCTACATTAAAACAGCCTCTTTTGTCGCTTGTCAATAGGGATTGACACTTTTATATATATTATGTAAAAGTATATATACTTTTACATATTTTATAATATTCAATAAATGAATCTTTTTCATTGTTGCTTTTGCATATTTATTTACATAGTTATTTTGAAAATTGGTTGTTTCTCAAACTTACATAATCAATTCTACACAATCTTCAACACTACCATTTATAATTATATTTTCCAAACTATAATTGCACTTGATTATACTAAATTTTATATAACGAACCTGATAATGCGAAACCAAAAACTCTTAATCGCGTTCCTGCCATTCTTTGTATAAAATTTCGCACCAATGGCAAGTACGCTGACCCGCCGAGGAGGTTGCTGCGCGGAAACATTTGCCCGGTGGTAATTATACACCGGGTGCAATCAATCTTTAAAAATCAAATATCTTTTCCAATTTTAAATAAAAAACATTAAAAACTGACGAAAAAAAACCCAGCAAATGACCAACAAACGATCCCGCCATGAATTTATGGAAAATATAAAAAATTAGAGCGCTAGCAAACATTTCTTTTGTGCTAGTGTGAAGTTTGCACCCGAAACTTTAAATATTAATAACTTTTGAAATTTTAATCAAGAAACGTCAAAAGTTGACCAACAAACACCAACAAACGACCAACAAGCGATTACAAAAAGAAAAAATTCGATACTTCCAAATTAGTTAAAATTGAGGTGCTAACTTCACAAGCGTGATAGGGTCGATGGTAGGCTCGATATTAATCTCCCACTTCACTTCCTAGATGAGAAAATCACTATTAAGATCATCTTTGACGAATCTACTTCAGTAGTAATCTTACAATAATTACACAATATATTTTACAATATGTCACGGGCCGTTTATAAAAAGTTAACATTTTATGTGAATCAATGAAATCCAGAGTACGCTACACATAAAGACAATATGTCTTACAGGAACCAATTATCTGGGGCGCAGAAACGAAAGCATAAAGCAGCAGTAGACGAAGAAGCATCCCAAATTAAGGGCTCATTTGATAAGTACCTCAAAATCTCAGATAGTTTCCAACTACATTCGCCGGTTCAGTTGTAGAAAGAGAAAAATGATGATATCAAGAAAACTCAAATATTTGAAGATTCATCAATTTCGTCATCACCAAACCGCAACAAATCAAACGACGTAGACATCAGAAAATCAAATGTAGCTCAAACCGCGGATGCTCCTTCCAAAGAGAAAACAGGTGATGTCAAAACAAAGTTTGAAGATCCAGGTTTATGGGGAAATCGTATAGACGATAGTTTGCATGAAATTCTTGTTGAAAACTGGCCATATCAAGTCAAACATTTTCCTTTTCAAAAAAACACGGATAATAGAAAATTCTCTAATATTCACCTTAACAGGTTACTTGAAAACGGCGAATATGTACACCGGCAATGGTTACAGTACTCTATTTCTAAAGATTCTGTTTTTTGTTTCTGCTGTGAACTTTTTCCTCAATCTAATGGTTTGTCTTCTTTGTCTATGGGTGGACAAAATGATTGGAGTATTCATCTGCAATCTTATCAAGGCATTGAAAGAGCAAATTTCACCTCGCCAGTTTTCAAGAATAGAAAGAACTTAAATTAAGATTATAAAAATCTTGAACTTTTAATCAAGGGCATCTAAATTTGATACAAGTAGAGTAAAAGTACTGGAAGAAAATTTTAAAAACATTTCTTCCTTTAGTAAAAGTACTGGCAGCTCAAAATCTTGCTTTAAGAGGAACAACAGAAAGTTTGTACACGCCGGGAAACGGCAATTTTCTCAAATTTCTTAAATTTCTCGCTTTGTTCGAACCAATCATAAACGAACATCTTTCAGAAGTTCAAAATAAAGAATTTCATGTCCATCATTTGGGAAAAAAAACATACAGAATGAGATCATTAATCTTTTTAGTTCTGCTGTGCGAGATGAAATCGCTGCATCTGCTAGATTTGCCAAATACTTTTCAATTATTCTTGATTGTATGTATGATGTTAGTCATAAAGAACAAAGGACTGTTATCATAAGATTTGTCATATTTCCAGATGACGAATATAAAGTAACAGAAAATTTTTTAGGCTTTAAATCCTTAAGTAAAACTACTGTTGCCAATATAGGCAATATTATTCTTGAAAAGATGAATTAACTGAAACTATCGATTAAAGATTTGCGGGAACAATGCTACAATGACGGGAGTAATATGAAGGGCGAAAATAATGGCGTTCAGCGCAAAACATTAGACGTCAACTCGCGAGCTTTTTTCATGCCATCTCATCCTCATTCTTTAAATCTCGTGGTCAACGATGCTGCTGATTGTTGTTTAGAAGCGAAATTATTTTTCGTGGATGTATAAGCTATATTCAACTTGCTTTCTGCGTTTACACAGCGTTGGTCAGTTTTATTACGCTATGTACCCAATTTGACTTTGAAACCGCTAAGTTCTACGCGATGGGAAAGTCGCATTGACGCTTCAGAACCTCTTCGATATCCACTTAGAAATGTACATGCCGCTCTACTAGATATGGCCGATTACGCTAATTTGAAAGGTTCATCCGTTAATGCAACGCAGAAACACAAACAATTCTCAGATAAAGGAAATGGCGAACAAATTGTAGATTAGACGCAAAACTTCGAGCTAAATTTCCATTTCTCTATTTTGGATACTGCTATCAATTCCATCGATGAAGGATGTCTACAATAGAAGCATATAAACTCTGTTTTGGATTTTTGAACGATGTCCACAATACCTTAAATGAAAGTCGAGAAACAATTTTGAAAATTTACCAAACGTTGAAAAATTTTTCCACCTTCAATAATTCAAAAGATATAGATGCTTTCGATTTATTTGATAAATTACAAACTATTGTACAAAGAGTGCCAAAGTCATCGAACTCTCTGGATGTTCTGAATTATATTTCACAGCATAAATTTTTAGATCTCATGCCAAATTTAGTTCTAGCAATGCGTATTATACTGACGATACCAATGTCGGTTGCTAGTGGCAAGTGTAGCTTTTCAAAATTGCAATTCATTAAGACATACTTGTGTTCGACCATGGTTCAAGAAAGGCTTGTAGGTTTAGCATTTATACCCACAGAAAAAGAGGTTGCGGAAAAAAATAGATTTAGGTGAATTAATATCATCTTTCGCTAAGTTGAAAGCGCGAAAAATGACAATTTGATAGTGATAAGGTCTCTGACTGACGTATGTGACACTATTCGTGATATATTTCGTAAGAAATTTGTTTTTAAACGGAAAATAAATTTCATTGTGATAAGTTTAAAAAATAAATGAATGTTATTATTTAAATGTTGTCACAGGCTTGAGATGGTTACTGTCCAACATGTAGAAGGCATTTTTAAATAGAGTTGAATTTTTATTTGATTATTTTGGACGCAGCTGTTCCGGTATAGATCATTAGTCTCGGACGCATTTTTATAATGCAGTCAAGTGATCTGACGAGAAGCAGTCTGCCGAGACATATTGGACAAAGCCTGGTTTTCACCCCATCATTCACGGACTGGTTTGTTGTTAAGTACATGATGGGGAAACCTACAGCTTAAGGTGGGTTCTGAACCATCAGCACCTGGGTAAAGGTGCATAGACAAATTTCTAGAGGTACAGGCTTTTTGTATTTATCGCTTGAATTATACCGGAGCTGAAAATATGGCTCTTTAAAAAGTTGATTGTTTTCGAAATTCCATTTGAAATAAGCCCAGGGTGATACCAATTTGTATAGCATTTAAGTAGATATTGCAAAAGCAGTGTGAATTTCAATGTTTTCATAAATTTTCAATAACTTCCGAAATTCTCAACATTTTCCAATATTCTTGGGCTCATTATGAAGATTTTTTTCACCGTCTCATAACAGCTTACCAGTATGAATCGTGACAAATTTCTTTTCGAATTGCAAGAACTTGAATTTGTAACAAAAAATGGATAAATTGAAATATTGTTTTTAGTAACAAAAATATTTTTGTAAAATATATGAAACATATAATGAAACGTATTATCATAAAAACAATATCTAAATTTTTCCAACTTTTCTATTACAAATTCATGTTCTTGCAATTTAAAAAGAAATTTCTTACGATTCATACTCGTAAGCTGTTATGATATAGTGAAAGAAAAGCTTCAAAATAAGCCCAAGAACATTACAAAACGTTGACTATTTCGGAAGTTATTGAAAATTTAAGAAAACATTGAAATTTGCACTATTTTTGCAATATCGACTTAAGGTGGCTTGGGCGCTTTTTAAAAAAATCACAGGCAGTTCTAAAAATTTGATATTATCGAAAGAAAATATACTAGATCACTTTGCAAAAAAGAAATACTAAGGTTGACGATGAAATTATCGAAAA
>NC_046658.1:164882441-164884762 GCF_010883055.1 Belonocnema kinseyi | reverse complement strand
AAAAACTGCAAATATTGCACAATAGCTGTGACTATCTGAGGCATATCATATCATATCATATGTTTCTGTCACTTTTTTTGGTCGTTTTCTACTTTTTTATTACGATGACATTATAATATGCGTATATCAATAAAATTCAAATAAAGACTGATCGCATGATAGATAGCCCCCACATTGTACCCCCACATTGTACGGCACCAAACGCCCAAGCCACCTTAAAAACTAGACAAATGGGCTTCACCCTGGGCTTATTTTAAACAGAATTTCCAACACAATCAACCTATTAAAGAGCCATATTTTTAGCTCCGGTATAATTAAAGCGATAAATACAAAAAAAAACGATTTTTCTAAGTGATTTCAAACTTTTGAAGGGCAGTGTTTGTATATAATATTATGTTCTATTATATTATATTAAATATTTATACAATATATTATTATTGCTCTTTTACATTATGATTATTTTCCTTGCAAGATTTTAAAAAAATGTGAAGCTCAACTTTAATTATCGAAAATTTTTTAATTAGCCGATTGTAAATTTGATAATTAATAAGTTACCTAGGGTCATAGTAAAGGGGTTGGGGAGCACAAAAAACAATCACTTACCTAGGGCCCCAGTTTTTCTCGAGCTGACCCTGTGTGGACGGATACTCGTATTAAGTAAAACGTAGAATAATTTATGCCCACAACTTCTTTCGATAAAAATCAAAGTAACAAAGTTATAGCATTTACAAAATTTAGAAAAAACAAACGAAAATGAACATTCGAAGGCAAACAACGCACGGTATAAAAAAAGTCAGAATGTGAAAAGCGTTGAATTTTAAAGACCGTACAAAATTTTCAAAACAAATATTTAAATTTTCTTGCTAAATAATTATTATCAAGTGCGAAACGTGAGATCTAACAATCGCGCGCCATAGGCAGTTTTTTTTAATTCCCCTTCTCAGGTTAATAATTCAACTAGCTTTTGATCAATATATATTTCTAGGTTATACAATTATTATATTCACCAAATGAATTAAAGAAGGCCGCCAAAGTGAAAACGAATGGATAGACACTTCTCATTCTCGCAAAGTAGAGAAAAAAACTAATTGATATTTAAGTGAATAATTTGGTATAAATTTATGAGTAATATATAATGACAATTATATGCATTAGTAGTTGTTATCTCACATACATATATCTGAGATAAGGACTATCTATGTCAATAGTGTCTTTTTTCTGCGACATTATTATCATTCTACATCTTCTATTACCATCATAATTATTATTTTATTACAATAATAATGATTTCTTCTACGAAAATTAATGTGAGATAAGAAAGAAAAACTAAAGAGGCACAGTGCCTACAAAAACCACGTCATGGAAATTTTCTAAGCAAACAAAAGTTACAGGTTTCAAGGCTTTTAGCCTAAATTAAAAAAATTATACACCTAGTGTACATGAAGAGCACTGTCTCAAGGCAAAATAAAAATCTGTGCCTTAATGCATGCTTTTTTAATAAATCCACCATAAATTTACTTTTAATTGAAATTCTGTTCAAAAATAAAAATGATTTGCTTTTTCTGAAAACAGCGCGCAATATATAAAAATATTTTTAAAAATTGAAAAAAGGAACAGGGCTCTATCCTTCGTTTGAGTATTTTCATTTTACTTGATTTTTGTTTGCTTTTATTTCCTCAATGTATTGAAAATGTATTTATTAAATTTGTATACAATAAATGTATTATATTCTAAAATTGTCACAACATATGATTGTACCTTTTGTACAAAAATTTGGATTAGGTAATATACAATTATTATTTTCCTTCAAAATGAGTTAAGGATTTTGACAAAATGATTCAAAAATATATTTTTTTGTCGTATTGAACGAATCACCCTAATTTGCATAAATATTTATTTTAGTAATGCCGATGATATTATTCACCTCAATATCCACATTTTCAAAAATTAATTGTTCCCCTGCTTCCAAGAAAGTTCTTCATCCTTTGTCTCTTGGTTTGTGATTTAACAGTTAATTGAAATAATATAACACTCTAAGAAAGTCCGACTATCTTTAATTAACAAGTAATCCTTGTTTTTTTAAATTCATCTATGCAGGTCGATAATTTATTTCGTTTGAAAAAATATATCTTTTCTGGGTTCAAGATTAAACGTTTTGGTTATAAATGCAACTGTTTCAGGTATAATTTTTATTGAGCTTTTCCGAAATTTCGACTACTTTGTTATGCCGAATTATACACGTTTGAATTTTTAAAAAAGTGGTCGAGTCACCGAATGGTACTCGACTTATTTTATTCAAAGGTTACACAATTTACTTTACA
>NC_046658.1:164870904-164882341 GCF_010883055.1 Belonocnema kinseyi | reverse complement strand
TTTTTTATACATAAAATATCGGTCTCAAACTTTGAGAAATGCAAGAGCCGAAAGAAAACTACGTTTAAGTACAAAGCTTAATAATAAAAGATGTAAAAAAATCTATTTTGACAATCAATTCCAACGGTATCAGCCGGTAACGTTGTACACAAAAATACGAAACCTGGCGGCCACTAGGCGAGGCTCTAGAGATTTCGTATTTTCGTGTACAACGTTACCGGCTGATGCCGTTGGAATTGATTGTTAAAATATATTTTTTTACATCTTTTATTATTAAGCATTGTACTTAAACGTAGTTTTCTTTCGGCTCTTGCATTTCTCAAAGTTTGAGACCGATATTTTATGTATAAAAAAAGTTCGAACGTTCAAAAAATGTTGAGGTTCAGAAAAAAGATGAAATAATTTTCAGTGAAATTTCTACCAAAATGTAGTACCTAAACGTACTTTATTGCACTCTAATACATTTCCCGAAGTTTCAGCTCGATATTTTACTTACAAAAAAGTTCTTAGGTTTAAAAAAACATTCAGTGAACTGAAAAACTGTGGTCGGTAATATAGGTATTTAGCTGTGTCACATGCCTTTAAATAAGTATTGATATATAACCAGTGGTGTTTACGACAATTCGTTCGGAGCTTGCTCTGAGTTCAAAGGGGTGCTCAACCTCTTCTTAGGATATAATCCGACGGACACGCAATCTCATGAATTTCATTGGTTTGAAATTGATTATTATATACACCTGTAAAATGCCGTAGTATGAGATGAGCAGTAAAATTTATTGATAGTTTCAAATGGTTACATTTTGTTTTACGTTTTCTAACCAGTTTCTGCTCTAATAAAGCGCTCTAGCTTTTTTTAATCGAGAGAAATGACAGATTAAATAACGAACTAGTGGAGGGCAACACAACTTTGAATGGTATCACGGTAATTTTAAAGAATCTGAAAAGAACAAAGATGAAGACGATGATGAATATATTAACGAGCCTCCTTAGAAGAAAAGATGTTTTTAAAAATAAACCGTTGACTCGGTCTATGTCACAGGTCTACGAAGTTTTAAAAAAACATTGTTATTTATATAATTTATAAAAATTTTGTAATTAGTTAATAATAGATTGTATTGAGTATTTCAAATTTTCTAGAAAATAATAAAAAAAGAAAAGAATATTACAGTTGTCTTGATATATATGAGTATATAAATACAGATAAATAATGTAAGATATGATTGGGTTAATTTTTGAAAAATTCCTTGCTTCCTTGTCCTTGATTTTTAAGTCCTCTTTGTCTTTCCGTGCGCTAATTTTTCTCTCTTTTCTGCCTCTATCAACTTTTAAAATGTATTTTTGCACTGACCATTATCAAATTATAGAACTGACCATTTTTTTTCGAACTGACCTTTCGGTCAGAACTGACCGTTAGAATATGTCCTGGCCTTTTAAGTACTTGATGAAAATTAATACCATTTACGAAACTTTAAAACAGAAGACACATATCTGCGAAAACAGGGGTCGGACTTGTTCCTGAAAAATAAAGGGTCATTTCTAAAGTGATTTTTTGTGTAAAATCCGAACCCGGCCTCAAAGTTGCCCTATCACGTCATGATTTCGTGCAATCATAATTTACATTATAAGACAATTCGCAATGCTAAATAACCTAAAAATATAACTGCTGTTCAGTTTACCAAAATATCTTTTTCCTTTATCGACATATTCTAAATTAAAAATATCGATATGTATGAATGTTAGCAATTTAAAAATCATTATAAATAGAACTTGTAAACGTGAAAACATTCAATCTAAAAAACTCCAAATATACAGACCGCAAAACTAATAAATCTTTAAACAAACCCACAAATCTCAAACATCCACAAACATGGTCACATGTTTCGTATAGCCAATGACAGCGTCGAAGCGGGAATGTATTGTTTCATCACCTTGCGGGGACGAGGAGTGTTGGGGTCCTCTCTCAAATTGCAATAGATGAGATGTTTACGTTTCGAAGGAGTTGCAAGAAGCGAGGTTTGGCTGTATTTTGTTGAACAAATCGATGTCTAAAATCTTTGCTTAAACTTAGTGTAAATTTCCTCCAGTAAATTTCCTAACTCTTTGACCATATAATGTGTAATACACATTAATGGCAATATATCTGCAATATGTCACAAAAGTAATGTAGAAGATATACTGAAATTAGAATAATTTTTATTGGCTTTGAATTAGAAGGAAATATTTAAAAGTGATACATTGCTTTATATTTAACAATAAAATTAATTTTAGTATATAAATGATTAGAAAAAATATTTCGGAGCAAGTCGATTTGTACGTACATAGCAACAAATGATTCAAATATTTTTTAATAAAGAGCAATAGACCACTTTCGAATAATTCCTTGTCATTTAAAGTTAATAAAAGTTATTTTAGTGTTATTACTTAATTCTCAAACTATTTTAATCTCAAAAAAAGATTGTTGATGTACACAATACTTTTTTTACATACGCCCAATTTGAAATATCGCTGGTGACCGCTGTACCTTGAAACCCGGGAAATGGTTTAACATTTTTACAGGACTGAAAACTTTGTTAAATCATTTAAAAATAGCCTCTCATTTCCCGTTTTTGGGCTTAAATGTGAACAGAATTATTGGACTATTTGGTTAAAACTATGTCTTTGTATGTTGAAAGTTTAAGTATTTGATTAAAAGTGAAATTATTTTTTAATTAATTTCTTTTAGTCGAAAATTAAACTCTTTTATTAAATATATCAGCTAAAAATTCATCTATATTGGTTGACCATTTAATTATTTCGTACTTACCTATTTTGTTCAAAATTCATCTTCTTCGATTAAAAATCCTACTAGATTGTAATAAATGTAATTATTTTGTACAATTTTTGTTCGATTTAATTCTGTGGTTGAAAATCAATGTCTAATTGTCGGAAATAGTGATGTGGAATATAATTCGACTCATCTCAGAACCTACATCTGGAGGGATTTTTTTCTTTTAATTTGGTTGTTGCTTTTATTTTAGATGCATATTGACGTGAGGGAGATATTCAGTAAGTTTCATCAATTGAAAAGTATTGTTTAGATAGAAAAATTGATTTATCATGTAAAAAATTTAATTTCTCCATATATCAATTGTTTTTCAATCACTCTTAGTTCTCTGTCCTTAAGAAAAAGTAGAAACGAAAGAGAAAAGTCAAAACTAGTAAGCAAAAAAGTAAGCAAACTAGTAAGCAAAAAAGCATGATTTCGGCAATTTTATTATTGAAAATCTATAATTTCTGATATTTCTAACATTTATAACTATATGTTCTTTAAATGTAGCGTTACAATGGTAAAGGTAAATTTGATCAAATTTTCAAAACTTTCATACTCAAGCGCATCTTCAATTTATGTTATTCCTATCAGAATTTTACGAAATTTTTATAACGAAATTTGTTCGTTCCAAATAGATTTAAAGAAAGAAAAAGAATTACGATATATAGATGCGTTCAGTTTGTTTAGTAGCTTTTCAAAAACCACGGTAGTAAACTAAATTTAATCGCACCCAGTGAAGCGCTTTGATATGAAACTAAAAAAGCCTATTCGATCATGACTGTCAATTCGGTTTCGAAAAATTCAACTAATAGTAAGTTCTCAGCTGCCGCGAATCGTATTATAGTTGATACAATTTAACTCGTGCATAGGATTGATTTTGAATTATCTGGCCTTTTCTCTTTTCTTTCAACTATTCAGGCTGATTAAAGCACTAACTTGTAATAAAATGTTATTTGTAAGTTATAATATCATTCTATTCACCAATTTAATTGAGGCAGGCCCCAAAAATAATATCGAAAGTATACAGAATCAACATTTTCTCAATTTAGACGAAAAACTAATTAATGCTTTACGAAATAATTTGGTTAAAAAAAGCAACTGAGGAATATTCCATTTAATCGTCATAGTACAAATATAAACGCAATTAGTAATTATCATACATATATCTAAGATAACGTATTCTAGGCGTCAAGAGTGTCCTTCTGAGGTATTACTATCATTTTACATCTTTTAATATCATCATAATTTTTGTTTCAAACTTTTACTCGAGTGAACCCGCTAAGTCAAGTGATTAATGAGATTGGGATGTTATAAAATAATTGAATACGATTCTAGAAACCTTCTGTGAAGACTTCACAGATATTTAGTCGCTTGCTTCCTGATGGTCAAGAAAGTTTCTTGCAGTTCGACAGATGTTTAATAGAACCGCTTTCTGAACTGCTGCCAATACCGTACTGACTTCTAAATGTTCAAGATGGTCATTGCATTTTGTATGTACATTGTCTGTAGCCGAAATTACATTAGGATAAATAAACGAATGAATTACATTCCTTCATATAGTCTTTACTTCATGCCCAAACTCGCTATACTTATGGATCTTGGTTGTATAGGTTGACTGCACATTTCGGTTAAGTTGGCAAGCAATGTCGATGATGTAGGCTCGTGCATCTTTTTTTTCTCGCATCACTATGTCAGGTCGATTGGCCTGCACAAAATGATCCGTTTGGATAGCAACATCCCAATATAAGACGTAATTTTCGCTTTCTAAAATAGGCATTGGAATGTATCTATGGAAAGGTATTCATTCTTTTAAGAGTCCTGACCTAGCGTACAGCTTCAGGTCCTCCATGTATATAAGATAGGTCTCTTGATGACTATCCTCATTATCATGAATTCTGAACCCACAAGAAATGCTGTTTAATGTTTTTCTCCTTGGGTTCAACGCTAAACAGAATCATAGGACATTGAAGCAGTCTCCTTGAAAGATTCTTCTCCTAAAGCGTATTGATCCAGTTATCCTTGGTTGTCCATGATCCAAATACTGGATTTGTGTACTCCAGAGCTTCATCGCATGACTTAGAAAGTCAATAATGCGTGGTCAGATTTTGCAAAGTTTGAAGACTTCAAGCAAATTTTCATGCGGCATGGCAGCAAAAGCTTGCTTGTAGTCAATGTATGCCATGTGGAATTTCGCTTAATGCTTACGAGCGTTAGTCTTGGCAAAAGCGTCTATAATTACCAGATCTTTACAGCTTATCGAGTTTTTACAATATCATATTTTTTCTTCTGTAAGGGTGTCATTACCGTTGCATTGAGAATATGCCTTATCTGCAATGATAGCTGTAAGACATTTATAAATTTTTGGAAGACAGGCTATCGGTCGAAAGTCAGATAGCTTTTGAGCATCTGGTTTTTTAGGTAACATATACGTATTACCCTGGAGCACAAAGCCTGGCATCAGATCTGGGGGTTCAAAGATCTTCTGAAAACACCTTGCCAACGAAAGATGCACAATCGTCAAGTACTTGTACTAGAAGTTGTGTGCCATCCTCAGACCTGGAGCTTTCCCGTAACTTGCCCTTTTGAAGACCGCTGAAATATTTAAAGTTGTGATGTTTGTCCGCTGCATACCGGGGCAATCGTCTCTGCCATTGGATGTCTCATCCTATCCAAATCTTATCTTATCTTATCCAAAATTGCTGGTTTCAATTTCTCGATGTGCCGAGGGTTGATGATTTTAGGGAATATGGTTTATCAGCTTTCTGGTTCTATATCCTTTTTTATATTGAGTTAATCCACCCAATTTACACCTTACTTTGCTGACATCCATGTCCAACCTGACCTGCCATGGTGCATCTCGAATCCTTGCTAAAAAAAAAACTGGATTTGCAGGCATAGTTCTGCGGCCCACTGTTCTAAGGATTGATACAGCTGCACAGTATACAAGAGCTTGCACCTCAAACACAGTTGGTATTTCGTTCAGATATGTAGGTAAAAGTTCGCTTTTGAGGTGTTCTATTAGTGCAGGCAGATCATTTGTTATGTTCCTTTTGGACAGAGAATGCCTTAGGGTTGGTTCTAAATATCTGAACTCTAGTAAAGCATGACCAAAATTTCTTTCAAGGTGCTGTAGTTTTTCTGGGATTTCGCTATCCACATCATCGTTATCAATACCCGGATGTAGTTCTAACGGATTATATTTTAATGCATTTTTTCAATAATAAACCAAACACTAAGCGTCCCCTCAAAAACTAAATAATAACAAATTTGTATATCTTTTTGTGTTCATAATTTTGGTTTCTTTCATTACTTTTTGTGTGGCCAAATTGAAATTTTTCAATTTTTCGAATAAATTGAAAAAGTTTTTATGATACTCTCGCTCGGCTTTAAAAAGGTAACATTCCCAGTCGGCACAAAATTTGGCGACGTATTTAAACCATCGTTACCAGATTTTTACGACAACTTTACAATATACTATGCCCATATCGTTAATGTTTTTTATGATATCATAAAAACGTCGTATGATCTGATGATATCTTTACGATATCGTAAGGAAACCGAAACGTCACGGACATAGGATGTCGTGAAGATGTCGTAAAGATCTCGCAACGATATTGTGAAGATGTGGTGAAGACGTCAACAAATTTTGTACATACTGGGTTTTTATTTTCTAGATTTTTTTACCAAACCATGCGCTATTTAGGTTAACATATTTATTTTAAAATTTTAAAGTGCTATAACTCGTAGTCAAAATCAGTCAGCTCAAAAATTAATGAAATAGTTTACAAAATGACAACCCTCAAGCAATTATTTTCATTGAAAGAATCTAATAATATCGACTTCATATTTTTTTTTAAATTTGAGCTTTAATTACTGAATATTTGTATTGCTTTTGAAATAACTTAAAGTCGAAACAAATTATTTTCATCAGAGCATTAAAATAATTCTCATTTTATATATTTTTAAAATTGAACTGGTTTTTGTTTAAATTGAATGAATCATAAGCTTTTTACTAATTCTAGAAAATATAATTTTTAGTAGAATCGCTTTGTAATTAATTTATTAGTTCAACAAATAAAAATTATTTTAAAATTATTTTCAATAAAATGTATGTACATATAATTTTTAAAATAAAATTCAGATACTCATTTCACAACGTCACAATCATTTGGAGAAATTATTGTAATGGAGATATTTGAATAAAAAATAAATTCTTATTATAAAAATAACAGCCAATATTCAATTACATAAGCTTAATGCAAATAATCAATTTATGTTACTTAATTAAAAACGAATTATATTCAGTTTTTTGAAGAGAAAAACAATCGGTCGGTAGTTAGTTAATTGGTTAATTATTTTAATACAATTTTTCACCTTATATCTTAAAATTTGTTTTGTTTATAATATTTATAATAATTAAATAATTACAACTGATTATAATCAGACAAGGTAAGCTAATTAAAAGCAATTAATATTAAATCCTGATGAAATTTGATATTTTGAAAAAAGTTAAGCCTCTAATAATAATTAATTGATCATCATTGATCAGTCGTGGAGGTTTTCATTGAAACATTCTATTAAGTTTTAAAGAATATTTTTATAAAAATTTCAATTCTTAATATAACCTTAAAGTCAAGAATCAATTCATTTATTGCATTAAAAAAGTTCAATTTTAGTCTTCATATAATTTAGCATTATGAAAAAACTTAAGCAGGTAATAATATTTATTAAACACTTCTCAATATTAACATAATTAGACAATCGTTTTCACTGGAATATTCAAGTAATTTTTTACTTTGCTTTCAATTTAAATCTTTTTTTTTTCTTAAATTTTAATAATTAATAAGCTTTTAACTTACAGTTGTCAATTTGTTGACCTTTCATTTTAAAAGGTCTGAACCCAAATATGGCGGGAATGCAAAGAACAAGCCCAAAAAGAAAAAATCGCATTTTTTAAAACTTTCTTTTAAAAGTTCGAGTTTCTAAAGTTTAAAGTTAAACAAAGACGAATTCATGCTTTTGATTGCCAGTTGAAAATTAATAGTTTTTAGTAATTTAATTCAATTGATTATTTATCAATTTATTTAATTTTATATTCTTAATAATTAATTTAATTTAATTTTTATTTTTTAATTTAAATTTATTTTCAATTACGTAATAGTTTTTTTCTTACATCAATTTCGTTAAGATAAGAAAACACACGATAATAGCAATGTAGTGTAAGAGATTCGAGAAAACTAGAATTTTCTACATCCTTCATATAAGAAGGAGCAATACTCGTATATTACGACTTTTGCGATTTACAGGGCATAAGAATAGCTTAAGAAAGTTATAATTGTTTGAACAATTGGCAGATATCCGAAAAAACGAACGTTACTCTTAAGATTCCTTAATTGTGGCACTAAATCCAGAAAATAATAACTTTTCACAATTTAGTGGAAAACGAAATTCTACGAGTAAAACTTGTTCTTAAACGTGCTGGAGATATTAAACAAAAAATATTATTTTGGCTTTCTTAAACTATATTATTTATCTCGGCAAATAATAATAATTTTGAAAACTAAGTCTGTCCTATTCATATGTATTTATTTTAAATAATATTTTTTACAGTTCAAACTCTACTCATTTTTGTTAAATGCAATAATACACTTCTTCGTGTCTTGCACAGTTTAAACGAAAAATGAAATTTTCTATGTGTCATTTTTTAAGTCGATCAAAATTTGAATGTTTTTTTTTGTGTTCAAAAAGCAACGTTTTTCTTTTCTTGACTTTTTTCGTATCGTACGTTTTTGGTCCGAAGATTTTCATTTTTGTCTTCTTTATTGTAATTTTGTAAATGCTCTCTGAAAACCTGGACATTTGACGAAAACGTTTTTTCGATAAAATACGACTTTACTTATTTGTGGATTAGATCTAATCATCCCAGCGGGGGAAAAAGTAACAAATATTATTTTTAATTTATCGTTTTGTGTTTAAAATTGAGCCCTTCAATTTTTTTATCAAAAATTCATCTTTCCTCGTTGAAAATTGAAATACTTAGTTCAAAGCTATACAAAATTATATACAAATTATTTGAAAAATAACAAAAACATATATAGGCAGAGAAAAGGACAATTTTTTCCCCCAAACTTCCTCAAATTACATTACCAGTAATTTTCAGTATATATTTTTTTAAATAAAATTAACGAAGAATATTGAATAAAAAATTACAATCAAAACTTTTACTGTCAATATTACTTAATAATAAATAGGATTAAAATTATTTCCTTTGCGCGGATTGAATTTAAGGGATACTGAGTGTCTAAGTTTGTTTACCAATCATTGGGTACTGTGTGCTAGAAGGAATTTTGCATTTTGTTATTGGATTTAGTCCCACTGTGTCCGTTGTTGCGCGTGGATAGCGAGGCCACGCGAATGCACTAAAAAATTAATATCGCTGTAAATAGAAGAGTCTGAATTAATCTTTTTTGTCGGTGAAGAATAAAAATTTGATTGACCCTGTGGGACATTGACAAAAGATAGAAAGAAGTCTTGAGAAGCATAAAGCATTAGAGTTTTAACTTTTTAATTTATTTTAAATACAACTTCTTATTACAAAGATTCGTGTATTTGTTTGCTATTTTTTACTAAATTCGTTATGCATAATATGCAGTGAATCAAATTTTGCAACAACTTCCTTAAAATAATTCGGCAAGATTATGCCTGCTCGACATTCCTTCTTTTCTTCTGCTGTCATATTTTCAACTTCACGGCTTGTCATATTTATTTTTATTCTTGGATGCCTTTTACCGGTTCTATACATTCCACAAAGAATCCCAGTATACTCCAATATTGCAAAAACGTCACCAGTAGATGTTGATAATACAATATGTTCTCGGGTTGGTACAGGGCAATATCTACCACTCCCTGCTAGTAATTGAATTTGCTTTTCGATAGGAAAAATGTATCTTCGAAATTCAAATAGTCGTTGCGGATTTGTCTCTGGAATAAGCCGAAGATATCCAAGTTGTCCGAGTGCATATCCAAATACTAAGTTAGAAGGAGGCCTACCACGAGGAGAACAAGAACCAGCCCGAAGAGGCGACTCCTTAGGAGCAAGCCATTCCGGAGGATGATGTTTACCAAAAGCAGAAGAAGAAGAAGAGCCATCATTATGTTCGCTATGAGGATTCCTGCTTGACAGTAGTGAATCGTTATTTACAAAAACTTTATCAAAAGATTGTGGGAAGATTGGGCGTTTATTGCCGACTGGACAGTCTCTAATTTCGTCCGGGGTCATATTTTCAATTTCACCGCTCATCATATTTATTTTTACTCTCGAATGATTTATATCCGTCCTATATATTCCACGAAGAACTCCGCTATTCTCCAATATTGCTAAAATGTCACCATTTGTTGATGATAGTACAATATGCTCTAGGTTTGGCAACGGAGAATAGTTCCTACGTTCTGCTCGCAATCTAATTGCTTTACCGACAGGAAAAACGTATCTTCGAAATTCAAATTGGCGTTCCGGGCTTCTGCGAGGTATTAGCCGAAGATGTCCAAGTTGACGAAGCGAATATCCAAGTACTTCAACAGAAGGAGGTCTGCCAGGCGGAGACCTGTCCCTGACGAGAAGATGAGACTCTTCAGGCGGCTGAGGTGCATGAGAAGAAGGAGAAGGTCGCCAACGACCCGGGCAAGGAGCGTCAAGACAAGCGCTACTTGACTGTGAACTTAATTCTGCAAGAAAAAATAGAGGATTCATTCATTTTTCTGGTAAAGACGATGTTTGGTTTATCTAAATATTTCTCTTCACAAAGGGTTCAAAGCCTTCATGAATTGGTTTGAAAAACGTATTGTTTGCCTCATTAAATGAGTCATCCTAATGTGCCTAACGAAAAGTTGTAGTATTATTTAATTTGGCTGTTGTACTTGGAGATTCGGAAAATTATCGGAAAATTTTTAAGGGCCTGGAACCCAAAAAAGACGAAATAAAAAATCCAATTGCCTTTGATTGATAATGTATTCTTTTTGGTTAAAAATAAACTTTTCCAGAAAAAAAATTCAAGATTATCTTTCAAGCAAACAATAGCATTTTCACCTCAGAAAAATGAAGTTTATACTGAAACAGATGAATTATTTAATCTAAAATAGAAATTATAAAAAAATTTGAATTTTTATTTGAAAAAGGTATTATTTTGAATTCTCAACATCTATGCTAAGTTTTAATCAAGAAGTAAATTTACCGAGAACCTTGTTGCAATTATTGTGTCCATGATGTTTTCTGACAACATTTTCGCCACCCATTAAAATTTGTTTAGTTCATAAATAATGTATATAAACAAGTGTAAATTTTGAGTGTTTTTAAGCAAAAAGAAATCTTTTTTTTTCTTTAACCCCGTGAACGGGGTTACATGGCACGGCTGCATGCTCTGTGGTGCGAGAAACACTCGGAGCTATCGCACTTTTCGCAGCAACGTCTGCGAAACCACGCTGAACTACTCCGTAAAAGGGGCTATGTAAGCGGAACGCCTACTCTAACACAGCTAGAACAAGCCGGCAACAAAGAAAGAGAGGTGACACTAAGACCAACCGCGGGCAGGCATCCAATAGATGAAGAGCGATGCTTTACGACCCGGAGAA
>NC_046658.1:164869018-164870804 GCF_010883055.1 Belonocnema kinseyi | reverse complement strand
TAGGTTCAAAAAAACATTCAGTGAACTGAAAAACTGTGGTCGGTAATATAGGTATTTAGCTGTGTCACATGCCCTTAAGGCGCTTCCTCAGGCTTGAAAATTTGCCCATAGATTACTTTGACAAATATTTCTCCTACAATTCTGAATTGTTTGATTTTATATTTCAACCTCAGACTATAAGTGCCTAAATGTATAACATTCCAGAGCGCTTTTTTTTTGAAAAATGGCCTGGTTCTTGCTTTCTTGCAATTAATTGAAAATTCATGCATTTTTGCGCCTGGGAAGTAGCAAACCGCGATCATGAGTGAACTCATGACGAACAAAGTTCTCGCGGCCACTGGCTGGCTATGTAACAGCGGGTGGTCTCGAGTGTTATTTTTTCGACAATACTTAAAACATCGTAAACCTAGGATCCAGCCGAGAATTTAGATTGAGTGCCTGTCATGCCTCACTCAACTTTCCTATTGTTAGAGATTCCAGTTGGTTTAAAGAAATTAACAAATATTAAGAAAATTAATTTTAATATTCTGCATTCGGTTTATTACATAACGACAAGAAGATTAAAAAAAGAGAAAAAAGAAAATCGGTTAATCCGTTAAATTTCTGGATATAACTTTTTTCTCTCTTCTCCGATTATACGACAAAAAATATTGACAGAAAAAGATGCTGCGCCCAAAATTGGAAACTGTTGAATCGGAAAAGTATAGGATATACATTTATTTTATTTTTATTTTCTTATTCATTTAATTTGTTCATTCATTCATTTCATTATTTTAATTTCCTGGTGACAATTTTCAAATGAAAACTCTACAATCATAGACGATCATAATTTTCCTATCTTTTTTCTTGAATCTTCCTTTGTTTCAAATACAACTGCTTGCGTCACAATGGATGTGCTCTCAGTCAGAATTGATTAAATTGTTTGCTTCAAGATTCATCTCATTTGGTTTAATTTCATTGCTTTTCATTCGAACAATTAAAGAATTATTTACCCAAAATGGAGGAGTCTTCTTTTTCAAGGTGGGGACCTAGTCATAGAATTATAAAATTAAATAACACAATGTGTACTGTTTGTACTATGTTAAAATTTAATAAAAATTTTAAATATAATTTCAATCGATTTACAAGATGGAGTGTGTGCGAAATAAATCCATACCAATACATTTTATTTACAACACCTGCACCCCTCCCCTTAAAAACACAAATGTAAGCCAAAAATAAAAACTACATTTTTACGTTCATTATTGTTAATTTTTAGCAAATATCTGACGTCTTTTTTCACAAATAATTACGAGTGGACAAATTGAATATTTTCCATTACTTTTCAAACAAATTTCAATTATTTACAGAAATGTAAATTATTTAAACGATTATTTAATCCCAAAGTATGTAGAAAAGAATCATATTTTATGATTGAAATGTAATTGTTTGTCATTGTTTAGAGTAGAAAATTGTTCTAAAAACATTATGTAATTATTTAAACAAATATGTAGTCTTTATTTTCAAAATTTTTTTAAAGTGCGGCAGAGATGTTCACTTTTTCTACATTGTTATTCTAAGCAACTTTTGTGGATGTTGTTGTTTCTGTTTGCACCGGCTCAAAGATCGAACAATTTCAACGAACTAATTGCATTTGTAATTCAATAGTTAATGCTTTAACCTAAAGAAAAATATTTTTGACTAAGTTGTAATGGTTGACCCTTTTGGACTTCTCCCACTTACAAATCCGGGCTATAAATGTAGCGCGTTGGCCCAGCGCAAGATCAGTTCTTTCTAATCTCGCATC
>NC_046658.1:164856424-164868918 GCF_010883055.1 Belonocnema kinseyi | reverse complement strand
AATTTTGTCAAAGGCTTAAGATAGATAGTATAAATTTTCCAGCTCGCATATCTCTTTTTTCAAAATTTTTGAACCGCCATCTTGAATCCACAATCCTGAATCCACAATCTTGAATTTGAATAGTTCTATAGCTACTGAATAAAAAATCGGATCTAAATACGTTAAAAGTGAATTAAAAGGCAAAAATCTGAAGTTAAGTTGGTGTGATTGAAAAAAAAACAATTTTCTTTCTTGTAGTCTTGTGGAAATTAGGTTGGCAATTTTTTATTTATGAATTCTTGTAGAACAATAGAATTTATAAAATTTATAAAAAATGTAAATGAACAAGTAGACATTCTATATATTACAATGAGTAGAAGAATCGGAGTTTTTTATCGTGAGTCCCCTTGCATCTTGCGAATCAGAGTGCAAGATTACATTTGTTCATATAATTTGTTCATAAAATGAACAAAGAACATTTGATCTTAATTAAATCTTAATGTCCACGTATCATCCTAATGTTGAAAGCAAGCGATCTCAGAGCAGAAACATACTTTGAAGACAAAATACACCTAATGTCCAGTATTTTTAATAAAATTTGTTTATAACAATTAAATATGCTATTTTCTGAAAAATTATGTCTTGAATTATTCACACAAATAATCCATAATCCGTGCATAATTGGGTTCTAAATGTCACATATAAAATGGAAAGTAGGAATACTTGCCAATTAAGCAAGTTCAAATGAAATGCAGATAAACTGCAAATTTAGAATTTTTACGTTTATAGTGTATAGTCTTGAAAGGTTCACATTAAATTCCAAAAATATAAATTCATGAACTCTAGAATGTGCAAAATTTCATTATTTTCAGCAATTCAAGCTGGAAACATTGAAAATTAAAGAATTAATTATTTCCCTTAACTAAATACTTCGTAAATTAGAAGTTTAGTTATTTTTATTTCAAATAGTACAAACATCTTTGAAAAGCTTTAAAATTTTATTTCCAATTTTTGAGAAATCTAAATGTTGTTTTAGATTTTTTTCCAATTTCAAATTCTTTTTGAAGTGTTCTCAGAACTTCTAAATATTTCAATAAGAAATAAGTAGTCAAACATAAATTTTTTATCCAAAATTTTGCACTCTAAATGCTTTTAATTTTTAACTGTTTGAGTCTTCATGTCTGCATTTTGAAATTATAAAAATTAAAAATTTCTGCTAAAAAATAAAAATCTAAAATAGAGAATTTTTAAATTAAAATATTTTCTTATCACGCATTGTAAAGTGAATGGTACCATAATTGAAAAAGATAACCATTCAACTCATTATTTTCAAAGCTGTTAAAATCGAACTTCAGATTTTTCTTCTAAAGATTTGTAAATTTCCCGGTCCGAAAATATATTCTACAAACAGACTGTTTTGAAGCACCTGATTTTCCTTAGTTTAAGAGCTTATATCTCTGTCCAGAAGATAAACGCTTCCTATTATCTCCCTTTGACATTTTAGTTTGACTGAAAGCGAACGGAAGCGAATGTTCGGCGACATTTTTGCCATTGCATGAAAATGAAGAAAGCTGGCGACACGATTAACCCTCGAGAATACTGCCCACTCTTCCGGTTCCGAACCGGTTATATTACTTTGAGAACGGCAATGAGAATGAGAATATCACCGAGAATATAAGCGAGAAATAAATTCTCTGAGAATTTACGAGAATTTAAGAACTTATTTTAATTGATAGAAAATTGCATTTTTTGGTTAACTTGGAACGATTTTTAATGTTGAAAACACATTTCTATTATGTTATGTCAGCGCTGCACCTGCTAAACATGTAACAGTTTTTAGTCCTTGTAAACAGAATATTGTATCATAAAATATTTAGCATCTCGTCTTTTTAAGGTGGCTTGGGCGCTTTTTAAAAAAATCACAGGCAGTTCTGAAAATTTGATATTATCGAAAGAACATATACTAGATCACTTTGCAAAAAAGAAATACTAAGGTTGACGATGAAATTATCGAAAAAAACGCTATTAAAAAGTTGTGATTTTAACATGTAGTCTTATGGGAGGGCTCAACAGAATGAGGTAATACTCTTGAACAAAATCATGAACTTTTATAAATCAATATTATCCGAGTGCCTTAAAATAAAAGGAATCGATTAGTACCATAATAAAGGGGGGTTGACGATGTCATTGGTGAAAAATTTCAATGAAAAACTGCAAATATTGCACAATAGCTGTGACTATTTGAGGCATATATCATATTATATGTTTCTGTCACTTTTTTTGGTCGTTTTCTACTTTTTTATTAAGATGACATTATAATATGCGTATATCAATAAAATTCAAATAAAGACTGATCGCATGATAGATAGCCCCCACAGTGCCCCCCACATTGTACGGCACTAAACGCCCAAGCTACCTTAAAATGTGCACAAAACTTGCATCACCTTTTCAGCATGTCATTAAAAGAAAATTATTTAGTTGAAATTTAGAAATAAAAGAAATTTTTGAGGGTTAAACTACGATTAAAATAACATTCTACTAAATAAATACCAGGATAAAATATTGTATAATTTATCAATATAAAGCTGACTATTTAAAGAAGGATTGGCGCTTGGAACTTAAGAATTTTATTGCTTAATGCTAGTAATTATTAAGTAGTGTGAGGCAATTGAATTTTGAGATTCGAGTTTCAGTCCAAGAATACTAATTAATTAATATGCTACGGTTTTGCATTTTTTAAATTCCTGAATATTCCTAAGCTAGAAAATAATTTATATGCAACCGTTCACATAACGTGAAAAATAAAAACATTGTTAAAAATTATACATTCTTAAATTCTCTTAAATTATCATAAATTCTGTCATATTCTCGGTTATATAACCTGAATTTAAATTCTGGTATTTTGAGAACTCTACCCGCTCTATTTAACCGCCGAAGTAATAGCAAGGAGAAACCACGCTAATGCATTTGCGGCGGCAAAACATGGTAACTATTTCTGCACAGATGGAGGGGGAGGGGACTTTCATAACTTGTGAGTGGAGTACCTGCGAGATCCGATAGTACCAAGAGACGAGTGTCATGGCTGACATTTAAATGAGAGGCAAAGCAAAAGTTGTCTTCGTGCCGTGTTATGTACTATTTTTTCGTTGTTGGTAATTTTGAAAAAGATACTTATATTTCGAAGATGTAAGTATTTAATGCATAATTTAATTTGGAGTTAGCTGGCAAGTAAACTTTCCAACACTGCTTTTTAAAGTTGAACAAAAGTAATTTATAGGTTAATTGTTGTGTATTCAACCCCGCTCGCCAAGTTAGGATGGCATGCCTAGTCCCGTGTTTCCTATGTCCATGGTCTCCGGTGACCCAGTGATCCCAATTTTGGCACCGTGCGCTAGTGCGCTTTTGCTAGGGCTGCGTGCTGATTGGCCGCACTTGGCGCGCAACTAAAAATTACTTTAAAAGCAATTCTTATAATTTAGATTAACAGTTATTATAAATGTCACAATTTAATTTAATTACAAACAACAACTCATATTTTACCAAATATTTAATTTAAAAATAAGTTTTTTGAAAATGTGATGGAAAATAATTATTTATATTGTTTTAAATCTTTTGTGTGTATTTTTATGAAAGGTATTAAAACATATTTCAATACATATACTGACGTTATATGGGGATTCGATATTTCGATTATTCCAATCAGCAGATATGCAGTGTTTCAATTGATTTTTCCACGTAGAATGTTTTTTTTTGTTTTGTTATAAATATATATTATTATTTTCTATCTAAGTGTTCTTAATTCTTTTAATATACATATATTTATTATCATTTTAATTAGTTAATTTTTTCAAAACAAAGTTACATAATTTTCTATAGGGAATTGAGTACAGGGAGAATTCCTTTTCACTTGCTTTTTCCTTTTATTTAAATTAACATACATTTTTTTAGCCTCCATACTTTTTTTATCAGCAATTATGACTTTTCGTGGTGTGTTTTTTTTTACTTTGAGCGTCGTTTTGCCAAGTCTCAATCGAAAAGAACAATATTTCGAGCTGACATTTTAAAAATAAAAATTCAAGTATTATCATCATTTTATTCTTCAATTAACTTATACAAATTACGCTGCTGAAATATTATATGGCATTTAGAAAAATGTATCCATTAAAAACTGTCTTTTTCTTGTCTCAAATCAAAAGTTACATAATTAGTATACATTCTCGTGTGAATTCTATTAACCATTTATGTAAATTGTAAGCATTTTTTAATTTTATTTTTGAATCGCGCGCCAAGTGCAGCTAACCAGTGCGCAACCTTAGCGCAAGCGCAGTAGCATAAGGAGCTGAGATTGGCATCACTGCGCTGACTTAGTGTTACGTCCAAACTCAGCTATCGCATTTCTTCCGTTAATACTCTGCACTGACTTGTTGAGATTTAGATACGTTACCTGTCGTGGAATGTTTGAAACCATTAGCCGCGAAATATACACCAGATTTGAAAATAAATGATATAATTAATACAAAGATTAATACTTCCTAATAAAAACGATTGATTCATTATAAGCCATCGATATTTATATGTTCATGGATGAAATATTCTCTTATTCGATCTCTAGAAAAAACGACAATGATAGTGTATTGCAGTTCGTGCTAGAAGCGGCACTTAATATCGAAGCACATCAAAACACTAGTCGCGTAGTGCGCGATCGCGAAATCGGAAGGTCGCAATGCCTTTTAATTTATCTAAATTATTCTGAGTCCGTTTAATCAAAACACTGAAAATCATAAGGTTCGCTGGTTCAAGGTTTGGAAGAGCACGCCGAAATGATAAGTGTTCGCCCATTCTGAGCTCTGCATCTATATTTAAAATCTCGGTTTGGGCGAGATTTATCCCTACTTTTAGCTTTTAACTAATCAAAATTCTTACGTCACCCACTTTTAGTGTCGAATAACCAATCATAGATGAGGTCTCCTTGTTCCTCCTACTGATTTCGGCATTTAAGGTGAGTGACAGTTGAAGGATAATGGTTCTAAAGTCCAACATTTATCACCGTAAAACCTCAATCTATTCGAGTGACAGGTTCCTGTTTGTAAGTCCAAAGGTCCTCTTTTTATGCCTTCTGACTGGCGCCATCACTCATTAAAGATCCTAAAAGTAGCTCACGATCTAAAGTTTCTAACCTCAAAATATATTTTGGACCGTGAACTGAGCAATATCATTGACGAAAGATTTAATGTAGTTAAATTCGGATAAAGTACTCACATAGAGGTTTCCTATGCCGCAATTAACTTATGGTATTTGTAGAATTCGTGTACAATAATAATTACATAATATTTATTGATTCAATACATTCATAATCAATTCCATTTTAGAGCCATTTGAATCTTCCCGCCAGACAACATACAAGTTCTGAAAGTATTTGGTAAAAGGATCTTAACGCCTTGGATATCAGTTCATAAAACGGCTCATGCTGTTACACCTCCCCCCTTATTTAAAAGGTATCTCTTGCTCTATGCTTGAAACAGCTTTTTCTGTACAATAATTCATTGTTATCTAGCAAATGATTCGAGTTTTAACGACTTCAGAAGCTTTCTGAGAAGTGTCAGATTTTCAATGGTTCAATTCAGGTCACGTGACAATTGATTTCCATTTTCACACTTTCAAATTTTAGTCCTTCGGTAACTCAGCTTAATATTCATGTACCCATTGACCGGATCTAAATTTCAGACTATTCCCTAACTTGACCTTGTCTTAAAAATCCATTATATACTAATCTGTTTTTGGAAATCTTTTTTCCAGAACATTTTTCTAACAGACTTCTTGTATTATGATTTCTTTTTGATTTATCATTCAAGATTCCCTGTTTAAGATCAAAATATCTTCACATCAGAATTGCTGAAATTTATTCTGGCTAATTTCAACTAAACAATTGACCATAATTTCATCTTTTCTTTCATCTCTTGAATATGCCCTCCAGAAAAAGGGTATAGTTTCTATTAATATACCTATTTTTAAATAATTTATGCCTCCATTTCTATGGTTATTTTTCCTTTTGCCTATCATATGCTTTTTACTAAAATCTTTCGTTTACCACGGTTTCAAGGTACTATATTACAACTTAAAGATACTTCATCTTCTATATCCTGACAACTAACTGCTCTCTTAAAATTTTATATTATCAGTATTGTTGTTTCATTACTGATTTTAATCGGACTCCTATGTTCATTCCAATCCTAATCAAAATATAATACTTTCGTCCTGCGAACATTTCTTCGTATTTAATGAGATTCTATTCTCTTTTGAATCTTTACAAAGTTGTTTCGAGAAAACTTCAAAATAATAATGGTTAATAGCTTAAATTATTTATTTATTTTTATATTTGTTCCTAAATCAGCAGTTTTCTTAGAATAAGCCATATCAAACGTTCAAGCAATGGCAGGAGAAGTGATGATTTATCCAAGATAAAATCAATTCAATGTTCAGAACCGACGAAATGTTATTCAAACGTTCTATTTCACGAGAACAGGAAAATGTCGCCAAGATCACTTCATAATTAGAAAATGTTTCACTCTTATCGTAGATTTTCAATTGACCCTCTTGACAATTATTATGGTCCAATAGTTGCCCCAACATCATAGTGATACAGTTCTGATCAGTTCTGATGGACACTGTCCATCTTATTTGATTCTTTACAAAAAAAAATTGTTTGTAACTAACAAACAATTCTTGTACTAGTTTTATTCCTGACACACACACAAGTAAGTTTAGCACTTAATATCGAAGCACATCTAAACACTAGTCGCGTAGTGCGCGAACGAAAATCGGAAGGTCGTATTGCCTTTTAATTTTTCTGAATTCTTCTAAGTCCGTTTAATAAAAATACTGGAAATCATAAGAGTCGCTGGTTCAAGGTTTTAGAGAGCACGCCGAAATGACAAGTGTCCGCCAATTCTGAGCTCTGCATCTATATTTAAAATCTCGGTTTGGGCGAGTTTTATCCCTACTTTTAGCTTTTAACTAATCAAAATTCTGACGTCACCCACTTTTAGTGTCGAATAACCAATCATAGATGAGGTCTCCTTGTTCCGCCTACTGATTTCGGCAATTAAGGTGAATGACAGTTGAAGGATAATGGTTCTAAAGTCCAACTTTTATCACCGTAAAACATTAATTGTATTTGAGTGACAGGTTCCTGTTTGTAAGTCCAAAGGTCCTCTTTTTATGGCGTCTGATTGGCGCCAGGACACATTGAAGATTCTAAAAATAGCCCAAGATCTTAAGTTCCTAACCTCAAAATCTACTTTGGACAGTGAACTCAGCAATATCTTTGATAAAAGTTTTAATGTAGTTAAATTCAAATAAAATACTTACCTAGAGGTTTCTTACACCGCAATAAACATATATATTAGTAAAATTCGTGTACAATAATAATTACTTAATATTTATTGATTCGAAACATTCATAATCAATTCCATGATAAAGCCATTTGGATCTTCCTGCCAGAGAATTTACTAGTTCTGAAAGTATTTGGTAAGAGGGTCTTAGCGTCTTGGAGTTTTAGTTTATAAAACGGCGCTTACCGTTACACTAGCAGCGTCACTCTCTCGCCTGCTTGGACCACGTTGTTCTCAATAACTAAAAATTTCCTTCCAGGACTCTAGTGTAAGTTAGAGCATTTTTAAAATATTACAGACTATTTTTTTTTGCAAGATTTGAATATTTTATGGATGCAGGGCCGGCTCTATCATAACGCGAACCTACAGGTCATGCGGTGGTTATACTGTCTACCACCAATCGCTTAGGGGCACAAGTGACGGACACCTTAATCCTAAAGCAACTAGGGCTGCAGAAGCCCAAGTCCAGAGGCCGTGTAGCGTTTCGGCGTTATGCTTCTGACGAATAAACGTATACTAATCAGCTTTAATGAAGTACTGAAATATATATTATTTTCACGAATCAACCGTCTCAATTTTTCAAGCTGTCTCGGAAGACAATTTTTTCCTATGTTTAAAAAAAAAATTCTGCCGTTTTTCTTTTACGCAAACAAGTAGAACAAATTTTTAATTTCGATGTTTGTTATTATTGGAGGATATTCGCAAGCTTTATTAAATCGCTCAAGTGAACATACGATTACTTTTGACTGCAGGAAAAGTATATTACTAGAACTTATAAAATACTATTTATGTTTCTACTTTCTAAATCTAAAATATTAGTTAATTCGTCAATCATATTTGAAATAAAATACTTCAATTTTCAATAAAAAATGTTTAATGGATTCATCATTTAAACTGAAAAATGCACTCCATCATAAACATGTTTATTAATAACTTATGTATAGCGCTGAGTTCGCGGCTGAGTCAATCCTCGAAACTGAGAATACTGAGGTTATAACCCCACAGCGACTTGGGCTTCTAAGGCCCAAGTCGAGCGGGAGCCTGAACATCAGCGGACGCTGGTAACGCCACCACCCATCGCTGAGGGTGTATTAATCCATCTGTTGTTGCGTAAACGACGACCTAAGTCCCGGGATCTTAGCTGGACAGTTTGTCCCTCCGTGTAGGGTACCATGTTTTGGGGCGCACCAAATTTAAAGGACACTGTTCCACTAAGTAGCATTACTCTGTTAGAAAAAAAGAAGTGACACTTGATGATCGCTTTTACGACCATGCGTTTCTTGATCGTCTTTTTGCCAAAGATTTGAGCAGAGTATCTGGCTGCTCTGACCTCATATCACAGTATCACTTCATCCTGAAACCTACCATGAAGACAATATGGCTCACAGGAACCAACCATTTGGGGCGTAGAAACGAAAGCGTAAGGCAGCAGTAGACGAAGAGGCATCCCAAATAAAAGGCTCATTTGATAAGTACCTCAAAATCTTAGATAGTTTCCAACTACATCCGCCGCTTCAGTTGCAGAAGGAGGAAAATGATAATATCAAGAAAACAGAAATATCCGAAGCTTCATTATTTTCGTCACAATCATACCACAACGAATCAACGCTGTAGACATGAAAACATCAAATTTAGATCAAACCGCGGATGCTCCTTTCCCAGAGAAAACAGGTGATGTCAAAGCAAAGTTTGAAGATCCAGGTTTATGGGGAAATTGTATAGACGATAGCTTGCGCGAAATTCTTATTGAAAACGGGCCACATCAAGTCAAATATTTTCCTTTTCCAAAAAACACGTGTTATAGAAAATTCTCTACTATTCACCTCAATAGGTTACTTGTAACTGGCGAATATGTACACCGGCAAGGGCTAACATACTCTATTTCTAAAGATTCTGTCTTTTGTTGCTGCTATGAGCTTTTTCCTCAATCTAGTGATTTGTCTTCTTTGTTTATGGGTGGAGAAAATGATTGGAGTATTCATCTGCAGTCTTAGCAAGGCATGACAAGAGCAAATTTCCCCTCGCCAGTTTTCAAAAATAGAAAGCACTTGAATTATGATTACAAAAATCTCCAACTATTAATCAAGGGCATCTAAATTTGATACAAATACAGGAAAAGTACTGGAAGAAAATTTTAAAAAGACTTTTTCCTTTAGTAAAAGTACTGGCAGCTCAAAATTTTGCTTTAAGAGGAAGAACAGAAAGTTCGTACATGCGGTGTAACGGTACTTTTCTCAAATTTCTTGAATTTCTCGCTTTGTTCGACCCAATCATAAACGAACATCCTTCAAAAGTTCAAAATAAAGAATTTCATGTCCATCATTTGGGAAAAAGCTTACAGAATGAGATCATTAATCTTTTTAGTTCTGCTGTGCGAGATGAATTCGTTTCATCTGCTAGATTTGCCAAATACTTTTTAATTATTCTTGATTGTATGTATGATGTGAATCATGAAGAACAAATGACTATTATCATAAGATTTCTCATAATTCCAGGTGACGAATATAAAGTAACAGAGCAGCTTTTAGGATTTGTATCCTTAAGTGGAACTACTGGTGCCAATATAGGCAATATTATTCTTGAAAAGATGAATGAACTGAAACTATCGATTAAAGATTTGCGGGAACAATGTTACGATAACGGGAGTAATATGAAGGGCCAAAATAATGGAGTTCAGCGTAAAACATTAGACGTCAACTCGCGAGCTTCTTTCATGCCATCTCATCCTCATTTTTTAAATCTCGTGGTCAACGATGCTGCTGATTGTTGTTTACAAGCGACATTATTTTTCGTGGATGTATAAGCTATATACAACTTGTTTTCTGCGTTTACACAACGGTGGTCAGTTTTATTACACTATGTACCCAATTTGAATTTGAAACCGCTAAGTTCTACGCGATGGGAAAGTCGCATTGAAACTTCAGAACTTCTTCGGTATCCACTTAGCAATGTACTTGTCGCTCTACTTGATATGGCCGATTACGCTAATTTGAAAGGTTCAATCGTAAATGCAACGCAAATTGAAAGTGAAGCTCTTGCTAACATAATTGCGAAATACGATTTCGTAGTTTCATTAATTGTTTGCTATAATATTTTGTTCGAAATCAATATTAGGACTAGACTTCTTCAGCAAAAAGATCTAAATCTACAAACGTACTGAGCAGCTTTTTGTACATAAGACATTTTTAGAGAACATGCGATCAGACATAGGTTTTCAGAAAATTGTCGTTGATGCGAAGACAGTCTCTGAAGATCTTGGCATAACCGCAAATTTTCAATCATCGTATGTAAGAAAAATAGTATGGCAGAAACAGAAACAATTTTCGTATAAAGGAAATGACGAACAAATTGTAGATTAGACGCAAAACTTCAAGATAAATTTTCATTTCTCTATTTTGAATACTGCTATGAATACCATCGAAGAAAGATTTCTACAATTGAAGCATATAAACTCTGTTCTGGATTTTTGAACGATGTCCACAATACGTTAAATGAAAGTCGAGAAACAATTTTAAAAAGTTGCTAAAAGTTAGAAAATTTTTCCACCTTCAATAATTCAAAAGATATAGATGCTTTCGATTTATTTGATAAATTACAAACTATGACACGAAGAGCGCCAAAGTCATCGAACCTTCTTGATGTTCTGAATTATATTTCACAACATAAATGTTTAGATCTCATGCCAAATTTAGTTCTAGAAATGCATATTTTACTGTCGATACCAATGACGTTTCTAGTGGCAAGTGTGGCTTTTCAAAATTGAAATTGATTACGACATACATGCGTTCGACCACTATTCGTGATACTATTCGTGACACTATTCGTGATATTATTTCGTAACACATTTGTTTTTAAACGGAAAATAAATTTAATTGTAATAAGTTTAAAAATTGAATGTATATTATTATTAAAATGTTGTCACAGGCTTGAGATGATTACTGCCCAACATGTCGAAGGCATTTTTATTAGAGTTGGATTTTTATTTGATTATTTCGCACGGGGCTGTCCCGGTAAAGATCATTAGGCACGGACGCATTTTTATAATGCAATCAAGCGATCTGACAAGAGCAGTCTGTCCCGACATTTTGGACAAAGCCAGGTTTTCTCCCTATCATTGACGGACTGGGTTGTAGTCAAGTACACGATGGGGGAACCTACAGCTTAAGATGGTTTCCGAATTACCAGCACCTGGGTAAAGGTACATATACAAATTTCGAGAGGTACCCGCTTTTTGTATTTATCGCTTTAATGATACCGAAGCTGAAAATATGGGTCTTCAAAAGGTTGATTGTTTCGAAATTCTATTTGAAATAAGCCCAGAGTGATGCCAATTTGTCTAGTATTTAAGTAGATACTGCAAAAGTAGTGTAAATTTCAACGTTTTCTCAAATTTTCATTAACTTCCGAAATAGTCAACGTTTTTCAATTGTTTTTCAATTGCCTGAGCAATCACTTGCCTAGAGCCCCAGCTTTTCTCGAGCTGTCAATGTGTGGACGGATACTCTATTAAGTAGAAATTAGAACAATTTATGCCCAGAACTTCTTTCGATAAAAATCAAAGTAACAAAGTTATAGTATTTACAAAATTCCGAAAAACAAACTAAAATAAACGTTCGAAGGCAAACAGCGCACGGTATTAAAAAAGTCAAAATGTGTAAAGCGTCCAACTTTAAAGACCGGAAAAAATTTACCTAGATTTTGATCAATATGTAGTTCAAGGTTATAAAATTATTATATTCACCAAGTAAATTGAAGAAGGTCACAGAAGTGAAGACGAATAGATAGACAATTCTCATTCTCGCAAAGTATAGAAAAAACTAATTAATATTTTAGTGAATAATTTGGTTTAGATCTATGACTAATGTATAATGACAATTATATACATGAGTAGTTGTTATCTCACATATATGTATCTAAGATAAGGACTATGTATGTAAAGATTGTTTTTTTTTCTGCAACATGATGATCATTCTACATCTTCTATTACCATCATAATTATGATTTTATCATAGAAATAATTATTTCTTCTACGAAAATTAATGTGAGATAAAAAAGAAAAACTAACGCGGCACAGTGCCTACAAAAACCACGTCACGGAAATTTTCTAAACAAACAAATGTTACG
>NC_046658.1:164841263-164856324 GCF_010883055.1 Belonocnema kinseyi | reverse complement strand
AAGGATACTCTCCGAAGCAGATACAAACGTCTCATCCGACAGATTTGGTCTTCCGAACTGTTGGCGAGGAACAAAGTATCTGCAACGAACATGCTTGCCGTCTTGGTACTACTCTATTCATTTGGAGTAGTTCCATGCACGAAGAACGAGCTCACATCTCTTGATATCGGGACAAGAAAGGTTATGCACATGAACAAAAGCATGCATCTTAAGTCTTCCGTTCCGCGACTGTACATCTCACGCCGTCAAGTGGGTCGCGGAATATTGAGTCTTGAATGTCTTCACAACAGGATTATTCTGGGTAAAGCACATAGAGTTGCAAATCGAAGAGACCCTCTTCTTAAAATGGTCAGGGATCATGAGGAAGTGGGCAAAGGAGCATTTCTGTATAAAGCAGCGGAGGAGGCTGCTAAAACATTCGGACTTGCCTTCAGTATCAGGGGTGAACAAAATGCATAAAATCTAATCTATCTCGAGTACTCACTCCTGAAAGCCCGGATTGAGAAAGCACAAGAGAAAAACTTTCGTGAACAGCTCCTCGATAAGAGGATGCACGGTATCTTCCACAGAAATGTGAAGGATCAGTCAATGTCTTGTGAGCTAACGTTTACTTTCCTTAAATCGCCCGGATTGAAGTCTGGTACAGAGGGTTTCATTTTTGCATGCCAAGATGGTGTCATTTCCAGCTTAACATACCGTCGCCACATTTTGAGCCAAGACAGTCCTGCAGGGCATAGCTGCAGGGCGTGCCATGCACACCCCGAACATTTAGCGCACATACTGTAGTTGTCTAACACACGCGGGAACGACCTACATTCAAAGGCACAATGCGGCACTAAGAGTACTTTATTACCATCTCTGTCACTGCTACGGCATTCACATTAATATCGCTCCTCTAAATGCTCCCAGGGAAATTGAGTCAATTTTCGAGAATGGGAAGTGCCGCATATACTGGAACTTTATATTCTCGACAATTGTTTCTGTTGCTCCCTCGAGGCGTTACATGGTTCTTCTTGACTTCGAGAAGCGAACCATGTTCGTTATCGAATTTTCGGCACCAGCTGACAAAAACATCATAGCAAATGATGACAAATGACAAATCGACAAATCTTTAATTATATATATATATATCGGTTTCAAATCCACGAGTGATTCCAGGACTCGGCCGGTGTGCAAAGAAACTGCACGACCGACAATGACCGACATGCGGTAAATGAAAGTGGCCCTCAACCCTTAACATGTGTGCGTTGCGTGGCTATCGTAGGTATATCGCACGCACACAACCTGATATCGGCTTTAACTCAGGCAGATTTAGAATTGAGATTGTTGGTATTTTACTGTTCGATCCCGAAGAAAGCAATTTTGTGACAGATACAATCGGACAGATAAATGAGTCCATTTCGTGTGTTTTTAACTGTCCAGTGTTTCACCTTATAATCCGTTCGTAAATTTTGTATATTTGTGCTATAATTATTATCCATAGCTGGTTCAATTTAATGTCAGATTAAGCAAATCTGCAAATACCTCAAGAAATTATAGGTTATGTTTCTATGTTTACCTTTTAGCTCCACTCTCCTCATCATTGTTTTCAGGTTCTTTTTTTTCAGAATTATCACCCCAGGTGCGATCGAAACATCGTTGGATTATCAACATTAACCCCTAAATATTTGACTTAAAAAAAGAAAGTCAATCACATATTTTAAGTGACAAAAACTTAAAGAAATGTACAACTTCAATTTGGGTGATCACTGACTGGGAAAACCGGGAACTATAGCCCAGATTTTTGAACACCAAGAGGTACCTTAGAGTTTAGAGGAGAACCCGGAATTTTCCAGATTAATTTTTAGTTTTGTTGATTTTATCTACATTTTCCTAAAAAGTCATCTTTTTTGGGTAGCAAAATCATTACATTGATGAGCACTCGTCTATTTCGAACAGCTAGTTCGATCTTTTAGATCTTTTAGGTTTTAAATTAGAAAGAGTTAAATTCATTCAAAAAATACGAATTTTCAACGAAATACTTAAATTCTCAACTAAGAAAAAGTAATTTGAAAAACAAGCAGTTGAATATTAAGTTTAAAAAATTAATTTAAAAAAAGAAAATTTTTCAAAAAAAAAAATTAATTTTGAACTAATTGTAAGATTACGAATCTTTTACCAATAAAATGAATTTTAAAGAAATTAGTTCAACTTTCAACCAACAAGTTGAATTTTCAAGAAAATACTTGAATTATCAACTAAAACAAATTATTTTTCAACCAAATAGTTCAATTTTTAACCAAATACTTAAATTTTCATTTAAAAAATTGAGTTTTAACCCAGAATATAAATTTTCAACAAAAGAGATGAATTATGAAGAAAGTAGTTTAACTTTCAACCAAAGAGTGGAATTTTCAATCAAAGAATATCAATTTTTTACAAAAAACGCAATAGTTGATATTTCAGCCAAAGAAGATTTTAAATTATAATTTAATAAAAAATTAATTTGTAACCAAAATAAGATTTTTTAAAAAAATAGTTCAATTTTTAACAAACGATGAATTTTCAACTAAGATTAAGAATCTTCAACCGAAACAATGAATTTTGAAGAAAGTAGTTCAACTTTCAACCAAAAAGTTGAATTTACAATCTAAGAAGATGATTTTTTAACGAAAAATCTAATATTTGATATTAAAAACAAGAAAAGATTTTGTTTTAAATCAGAAGCAGTTAACTTAATTCAAAAAATACGAATTTTCAACGATATTCTTGAATTCTCAACTTATAAAAATTAATTTGAAAACAAACAGTTAAATATTCAGTTAAAAAACTAATTAAAAAAAATTTTTTACTAAAATAAATAAATTTTTCACTAATTTTAGTTCAATTTTTAACCAAATAGTTCAATTTTCAGCTTGAAGTTGAGTTTTAACCCAGAATATAAATTTAAATTAAAAATGAATTTTCAACTGAGAATATGAATCTTGAAACAAAAAGATGAATTTTGAAGGAATTAGTTCAACTTTCATAAAAAGGCTGAATTTACAATTTAAGAAGATGATCTTTCAACAAAAAATCTAATATTTGATATTACAAACAAAAAAAGATATTGTTTTAAATTAGAGCAGTTAAATTCATTCAAAAAATATGAATTTTCAATGAAATATTTAAATTCTCAATTAGGAAAAATTAATTTAAAAACAAACAATTGAATATTCAGTCACAAAAATTAATTAACGAAAAATGTTTCACTAAAAGAAAGACATTTTTGACTAATTTTAGTTCCATTTTTAACCATATAGTTAAATTTTCAGTTTAAAAATTGAGTTTTAATCCAGAATGTAAATTAAAAAAAAAGAAGTTTAAACTAAGCTTATGAATCTTTAACCAAAAAGATGAATTTTGAAGGAATTAGTTCAACTTGTAACCAAAAAGTTAAATTTACAATCTAAGAAGATGATTTTTTAACGAAAAATCTAATATTTGATATTGCAAACAAAAAAAGATTTTGTTTTAAATTAGAAACAGTTAACTTCATTCGAATAATACGAATTTTCAACGATATTCTTGAATTCTCAACTTAGAAAAAGTAATTTAAAAAAAAAACAGTTAAATATTCAGTTAAGAAATTAATTAAATTTTTTTTTTACTAAAATAAATAAATTTTTAATTAAAAGTAAAATTATGAATCTTTAACCAACAGACTGAATTTTAAAGAAAGTAGTCCAACTTTAAACTGAGTTGAATTTTCTACCTAAAACGTTGAATTTTCAATTAAAATACTTAAATTCTCAACTAAAACAAATTATTTTTCAACCAAACAATTTGATTTTTAACCAAATAGTTAAATTTTCAGTTCAAAAATTGATTTTTAACCCAGAATATAAATTTTCAACAAAGATTATGAACCTTTAATAAAAAATAAATGATGAAGAAACAGTTAAATGTATATGAAGTATACGAATTTTCAACAAAATATTAGAATTCTTAAATAAAAAAATTAATTTTCAACTTGACAGTTTCTTTTTCTGTCAAATAGTTAAATTACCAGTTTAAAAAAATTAATTTTAACCAAAAAAATATTTCCACAAAGAAGTATCGTTTTCAACCAAAAAGACGTATTTTCAACTAAAATGTAGAATCTTTAATAAACAAAAATATTTGAATTTTAAAGAAAGTAGTTCAAATTTTAACTTTTTCTTTTAAAAATTCAACTATTTTGTTGAACTTTATTCCAATTTCGACAGAAGCTGTCATCTTTGAAATGAAAAACTCGATTTTTAATTTGACCGGAAAAATATACATCTATAAAATATTTTCAAAATGTCAGCAGCTTACAATTAATAATTATTACAAGTTATTACAAAAATCCAAATAACTTTGGATTTGATGAATAATCCAGAATGGAAAAAGGATAGCTTAAAACAAAATATGATTCTTAAGTATGAAAAAGCTTTCAATACTTTTACTTGATTAAATAGCAATAGAAAATGGAAAAAGCTAAAAAATGTAGAAACTTTGTCCAAGAGTAGAAATTTAAATTAAGGCAATTTTGTACTTATAGGGTGTGAGACTAATCGACTTTTATGAACATTATTCGACGTAAAATTAAACTAATGATAGTGTCTAAATGCATATGAAATTGACAGTATGATGATAAGTGGCATTGCTGTGATAAAACTGGCTCGACTTCTACAAACTAGGTTTTCGTAAGATATCTTGAATGGGATCTGATTTGTAAATCTACACAAGTTCATGTCTGAAAATAAGAAAATTTAATGTTTGTTTGTAGGTAAATGAATCCTAATTCTGTTTAGGGGCCGTGCATACATTAAGTCATCCTTTTTGGTTGAAAATTCAATTTTTTTCTTGAAAATTCGTTTTTTGACTTAAAAATTCATTTGTTTGTTTGCAGACATTTCATCTTTCTTGTGTAAAACTGGAAAAATTTGATTAAAACTTCATCCTTATGATTAAAAACTAATCTGTTTCGGTTTCAAATTAACTTTTATGTTGAAACTTCACAATTTCGGGCTTGAAAATTTGTATTTTCGCCTCCAAAATGCAGTAATTTTTCAGTTAAAAATTCATTCTATTTTTTAAAAATTCAACTTATTTGTTGATAAGTCGTTTTTTTAGTTAATTTTTTTATTGTAAATTTAACTATTTAAATTTTATTCATAAATGTATATTTTTTAATTAAGGTTTTAATTATTTGGTTGAAAATGCATGTATTTTGTTACAAATTTGACTTTTTGGTAGAAAATTAATCCTCTGGGCTGAAAATTTAACGTTTTAATTGAAAAATGAATGAGATTGATTGAGAAGATGTATTTTTTCTTAGAAAATCGAGTTTTTTTTATAAAAATGCAACTGTTTGGCGGAAAATTAGTCTTTTTTAGTTGAGGATTCAAATATTTTATTAAAAATTTCAATTTTTTTTATAAATTAAACTGTTTCTGATTTAAAAATTTAATTGTTTTGGTTAAAGTTTCATAATCTTAGGTGAAAATTCATCTCTTTTGCTTAAAATAAAACTACTTTGCTAAAAATGATTTTTTTTTGTTTAGCGCTTATTTTTTCATTGATAATTTAACTATTTGGTTGAAAATGCAACTGTTTTTGATTTAAAGTTAAATAATTGGTTAAAATTTGAACTACTTTCTTTAAAATTCATATATTTTTGTTTGTTAAAGATTCTAAATTTTAGTTGAAAATACGTCTTTTTGGTTGAAAACGGTACTTCTTTGTGGAAATATTTTTTTGGTTAAAATTAATTTTTTAAACTGGAAATTTAACTATTTGACAGAAAATTAAACTGTTAAGTTGAAAATTAATTTTTTTAGTTGAGGATTCTAATATTTTGTTGAAAATTCGTATACTTCATATACATTTAACTGATTCTTCATCATTTATTTTTTATTAAAGGTTCATAATCTTTGTTGAAAATTTATATTTTGGGTTAAAACTCAATTTTTTAACTGAAAATTTAACTATTTGGTTAAAAATCGAATTGTTTGGTTGAAAAATAATTTGTTTTAGTTGTGAATTTAAGTATTTTAATTGAAAATTCAACGTTTTAGGTAGAAAATTCAACTCTGTTGAAAGTTGGACTACTTTCTTTAAAATTCAGTTTGTTGGTTAAAGATTCATAATCTTACTTTTAGTTAAAAATTTATTTATTTAGTAGAAAAAAAATTGTAATTAGCTTCTTAACTGAATATTTAACTGTTTGTTTTAAAATTAATTTTTCTAAGTTGAGAATTCAAGAATATCGTTGAAAATTCGTATTTTTTGAATGAATTTAACTGTTTCTAATTTAAAACAAAATCTTTTTTTTGTTTGTAATGTCAAATATTAGATTTTTCGTTAAAAATCATCTTCTTAGATTGTAAATTCAACTTTTTGGTTGAAAGTTGAACTAATTCCTTCAAAATTCATCTTTTTGGTTAAAGATTTATAATCTCAGTTAAAATTTTTTTTTTAATTTATATTCTGGGTTAAACCTCAATTTTTTAACTAAAAATTTAACTATATGGTTAATAATTGAACTAAAATTAGTTAAAAATGTCTTTCTTTTAGTGAAACATTTTTCGTTACTTAATTTTTGTAACTGAATATTCAATTGTTTGTTTTTAAATTAATTTTTACTAGTTGAGAATTTAAATATTTCATTGAAAATTCATATTTTTTACTGAATTTAACTGTTTGTAATTTAAAACAATATATTTTTTGTTTGTAATATCAAATAATAGATTTTTTGTTAAAAAATCATCTTCTTAAATTATAAATTCAACTTTTTGGTTGAAAGTTGAACTAATTCCTTCAAAATTCATCTTTTTGGTTCAAGATTCATATTCTCAGTTGAAAATTCATTTTTAATTTAAATTTATATTCTGGGTTAAAACTCAACTTCAAGCTAAAAATTGAACTATTTGGTTAAAAATTGAACTAAAATTAGTTAAAAATTTATTTATTTTAGTAAAAAATTTTTTTAAATTAGTTTTTAACTGAATATTTAACTTTTTGTTTTCAAATTAATTTTTATAAGTTGAGAATTCAAGAATATCGTTGAAAATTCGTATTTTTTGAATTAAGTGAACTGCTTCTAATTTAAAACAAAATCTTTTTTTGTTTGTAATATCAAATATTCGATTTTTCGTTAAAAAATCATCTTCTTAGATTGTAAATTCAACTTTTTCGTTGAAAGTTGAACTACTTTCTTCAAAATTCATTGTTTCGGTTGAAGATTCTTATTGTTAGTTGAAAATTCATCGTTTGTTAAAAATTGAACTATTTTATTAAAAAATCTTATTTTGGTTAAAAATTAATTTTTTATTAAATTATAATTTAAAATCTTCCTTGGCTGAAATATCAACTATTGCGTTTTTTGTAAAAAATTGATATTCTTTTATTGAAAACTCCACTCTTTGACTGAAAGTTAAACTACTTTCTTCATAATTCAACTCTTTTGTTGAAAATTTATATTCTGGGTTAAAACTCAATTTTTTAAATGAAAATTTAAGTATTTGGTTAAAAATTGAACTGTTTGGTTGAAAAATCATTTGTTTTAGTTGATAATTCAAGTATTTGGTTGAAAATTGAACTTGTTGGTTGAAAGTTGAACTAATTTCTTTAAAATTCATTTTATTGGTAAAAGATTCGTAATCTTACAATTAGTTCAAAATTAATTTTTTTTCGTTGAAAAATTTTCTTTTTTCTAAATTAATTTTTAAAACTGAATATTCAACTGTTTTTTTTTCAAATTACTTTTTCTTCGTTGAGAATTTAAGTATTTCGTTGAAAATTCGTATTTTTTGAATGAATTTAACTGTTTCTAATTTAAAATCTAAAAGATTTAAAAGGTCCAACTAGCTGTTCGAAATAGACGAGTGTTCATCAATATAGTTGATTTTGCTACCCAAAAAAGTATGACTTTTTAGGAAAATGTAGATAAAATCAACAAAAGTGAAAAATTAATCTGGAAAATTCCGAGTTTTCCTCTAAACTCTAAGGTACTTTTTGGTGTTCAAAAATCTGGGCTACAGTTCCCGGTTTTCCCAGTTAGTGACCACCCGACTTGAAGTTGTACATTTCTTTAATTTTTTGTCACTTAAAATATGTGGTTGACTTTCTTTTTTTAAGTAAAATATTTAGGGGTTAATGTTGATAATCCAACGATGTTTCGATAGCACCTGGTGTGATAATTCTGAAAAAAAAGAACCTGAAAACAATGATGAGGAGAGTGGAGCTGAAAGGTAAACATAGAAACATAACCTACAATTTCTTGAGGTATTTGCAGATTTGCTTAATCTAGCATTAAATTGAACCAGCTATGGATAATAATTATAGCAGAATTATAAAAAATGTACAAAATGTACAAACGGATTTTAACGTGAAACACTGGACAGTTAAAACACACAAAATTGACCCATTTATCCGTCAGATTGTATCTGTCAAAAATTGCTTGCATCGGGATCGAACAGTAAAATACCAACAATCTCAATTCTAAATCTGTCTGAGTTAAAGCCGATATCAAGTTGTGTGCGTGCGATATACCTACGATGGCCACGCAACGCACACATGTTAAGGGTTGAGGGCCACTTTCATTTACCTCATGTCGGTCATTGTCGGTGGTGCAGTTTCTTTTTGCACACCGACCTGCTTCCAAGAAAGTTCTTCTTCCTTGGTGTCTTCGTTTATGATTTAACAGTTAACTGAAATAATATAACACTCTAATAGAGTCCAACTATCTTTAATTAACAAGTAATTCTTTTTTTTTTAAATTCATCTCTGCAGGTAGATAATTTATCTGGTTTAAAAACTGTATCTTCTTTGGGTTCAAGATTAAACGTTCTGGTTGAAAATGCAACTGTTTCAGGTATAATTTTTATTGAGCTATTCTGAAATTTCGACTACTTAGTCGAACATATTTCTATTTAGGTTAAAACATTAACTATTGTATTAAAAATTCAATTATTTCGTTAAAATTCTTCTTTGCGCTTGGAAATGCTATTATTTTGTTCAAAAATGAACTATTTCGTGGAAGTTTCATCTCCTTTGATTTACAGTTTTATTCTTTGTCCGTTGGTCGATGAAAAATTAAATAATCAATCTTTTAGGTCGCCATCCCTCCGTGAAGGAGGACTGGGGTTCAATCCCTGAGCCGGTACAAACAGAAACAACAACATTCACAAAAAGTTGCTTAGAATAGCAGTGTAGAAAAAGTGAACATCTCTGCCGCACTTTTTAAAAATTTTGAAAATAAACAATAAATATTTGTTTAAATAATTACATAATGTTTTTAGAACAATTTATGACTCCAAACAATGACAAAAAATTACATTTCAATCATTAAATGCGATCCTTTTCTACATATTTTGGGATTAAATAAATGCTTAAATTATTTACATTCCTGTAAACAATTGAAAATTGTTTGAAAAGTAATGGGAAATATTTAATTTGGCCACTAGTAATTATTTGTGTGAAAAGGACGACGGATATTCGCTAATAATTAACAATAATGAGCGTAAAAATATAGTTTTTTATTTTTGGCTCAAATTTGTGGTGCTGAGGGTGGGGAAGAGTGTGGGGGGGGGAGGTGTTGCGAATAAACTGTATTAGTACGGAGTTATTTCGAAAAAGAAGGTTCCTCTTTCGGTAAATAATATTTTAATTTTTCGAATGAAAAACAATAAAATTGAACCACATGATATGAATCTTGAAGCAAACAATTTAATCAATTCTGACTAAGAGCACACTCATTGTGACGCAAGCAGTTCTATTTGTAACAATAAATATTCAAGAAAAAAGATAGGAAAATTATGATTGTCTATGATAACAGAGTTTTCAATTGACAGTTGTCACCATGAAATGAATGAAATGATTGAAATGAATGAAATGAATGAAATGAATGAAATGAATGAAATGAATGAAATGAATGAAATGAATGAAATGAATGAAATGAATGAAATGAATGAAATGAATGAAATGAATGAAATGAATGAAATGAATGAAATGAATGAAATGAATGAAATGAATGAAATGAATGAAATGAATGAAATGAATGAAATGAATGAAATGAATGAAATGAATGAAATGAATGAAATGAATGAAATGAATGAAATGAATGAAATGAATGAAATGAATGAAATGAATGAAATTAATGAAATGAATGAAATGAATGAAATGAATGAAATGAATGAAATGAATGAAATGAATGTAATGAACCGAATGCAGAATATTAAAATAAATTCCTTAATATTTGCTAATTTCCAATTTCTTCTCTGGCGGACCGAAGGAATCGAATGGAGCCTCTACAAAGTACCCGTAAAGACCCCATTGGGTCTCCATTCGGTTCCTCTTTAAAAAACTAAAAAAAAAATTATAATCAACTTTTAAACAGTTGAAATTCGGATTCTACGCTAAAATTCCCTATAGAGCGTCACGGAATAATCGCAACATTTTTTTTTGCAACGGTAAAAAGTTTTAAAAAATATAACACGTGAACGCTTGTTGACTGCTACTTACAGGCGATGCTTTTGAAGTGTAGCAGTCAACAGGCGTTACACGCCTTATATTTTTTTAAACTTGTTACCGTTGCAAAAAGCTATTGCGATTATTCCGTGACCCTCTATAGGGAATTTTAACGTAGAATTCGAATTTCAACAATCGAAAAGTTGATTTTGATTTTTTTTCGAGTTTTTTAAAAAGGAACCGAATGGGGACCCAATGGGGTCTTTACGGGTACTTTGTAGAGGCTGCATTCGATTCCTTTAGTCCGCCAGGGCTTAAACCGACTGTAATATCTAATAATAGAAAAGTTGAGTGAGGCAACACAGGGGCTCAATCCAAATTCTCGGCTCGATCCTAGTTGTAGGATGTTTTTAGTATTGTCGAAAAAATAACACTCTAGACCACCCGCTATCTCATAGCCAGCCAGTGGCCTCGAGAGCTGTGTTCGCCATGAGTACGAGTACACTCATGATGGCGGTTTGCTACATCCTAGGCGCAAAAATGCCTTAATTTTCAATTAATTGCAATAAAGCAATAACTCGGCCAAAATTGATTATATAAAACTGTAAAATGTTGTAGTGTGCGATAAACCGTAAAATTGATTGATAATTTCATATTACGTTTTGTTTTACGTTTTCTTGCCAGTTTCTGCTCTGATTAAGTGCTCTGGCTTTTTTAACAGAGCGAAATGACAGATTAATTAATAAACTAGTGGGCGCACGGAAGAAAATTTCGAAACGTTCAATCCAAGGATGATTTTTGGTGCGGCAGCTTTGTTGTTTTACAAAGTAGTGTACGATTTTTTTTAAATTGATTAAAATAATAAGAAGAAAAGACGGTAATAATTTTTTAATCAGAATGATCTGGTCCTTCCTTGCAAAATGTATAATTTCAATATTTTGTGTGTAAATGAAACACATAAATTATCTTTTTGAAAAACCGACAGTTTCTCCACATATGTATATGATCTATTGCGGAATTTGAAAAGTAGTTTGACAGTAGTACCATGAGTAGGATAAGATCTTAAATTGATCTTACATAACATGAAATAATAAAATATTAAATAATATAAAAAATGAACTGTGAAAAACTATATCTGAATCATCTTGTATGTGGGTTTTAACAAATTTTTCTTCTTTTTAAATGTTCTTAATGCTATTTTTCAGGGTTTGAACAAACAACAGAACCCCCCGTTTTTGTTAAATGTGGACTTTTTAAGACGCCCTAAATCCGAAAAACAAGTTTTTACGAATGAGTCCTTCTGTTTGTCTGTCTGTCTACCTGAGTGTGTGTGTCTTCAGATTTTTAGTTCGTTAGCACGATAACTTTCGAAAGAATTGACAGATTGGATTGGCATTTTGTATACTCTTTTAGTGTCCTAAAATAAAGGTAAGTTCGAGCAACTGTCGTTGGAAAATTTCTTTCTTTCGATATCCTAATTAAAACTGTTGACATAGAAAAAACTAATTTTTCCGTAGACAAATGCCTGATTAATGCATTTGTTTATTAAATTTATTTAAAAGGTCATAAGATTAATAAACAAATGATGAATTTGGCCTTAAATTTTTTCGCCTTAAAATCAATTGGTTTTTTAATTTATAGATGTAACAAGTGTGTTTTTCTTTGAAAGTTAATCTCCTTATTTAAAAAATATTCTTCTGGGTTCAAAATTTGATTACTCCGGTTAAATATTCGTGTGTAAGATTAGAAATAAATTTACTTGGTAGAAAAATAAACTCGTTTATTAAAATTATTGTAAAAAAATAAAATTTCATCATTTGGATTAAAAATTCATTTCTTTGTTTAAAAAGTGAGATATTTGATTAAAAACTTGTGTTTTATCGGGAAACTCAACTATTCTATTTTTGATTGAGATTTTATCATTTTTTGATGAAAATTCGAGTATTTGGTTACAAATTGATATTTTTTATTTAGAATGTAAAGGAAAAAATGTCATTCAATTTATAAAAAACCCGTATTTTTTGCTAAAAATTTATCTTTTTGTTAGGTATAAAATTCAAAATTTCTAGTAGTAGATCCATCTTTCTCGTCGATTTATGAATTCGGTTGAAAATTATTTTTTCAATTCTTTTGAGTGAATGTTATCTGAATGTTTAATATTCTCTCTATTCGTGTTGTTCCATGAATTCAAAACATCCCAAAGGAATGCTAAGATTTCAGGAAACTTGGAATTTAAAGAATTCAAAGGTCTCAAGGAATTAAAGAATTCAAGGAATTCGAATAATACAAGAAGTTCAAGAAAATTAAAGTATTCACGGAGTTCGAAGAATTTACCTATTCCAATGAATTCAAAGAATTCCAGAAATTTATCTGATGTAGGAAATAAAGAGGATTAGAGAAATTCAGAGAATTCAGAGAGTTTTGACAATGAAAGATGTCTCTTATTTTAGCTAAATTCCCTGAATTTCTTTGAGTTTATAAAATTCCCTTAATTATTGAAACTGCCTCAATTGATTGCATTAAGTAAGAGAATTTTAAGGACTCCGAAATAATTTGAAGATTTCAGAGAATTCAACACGAAATTCTTTAAATTTAAGTAATTCACAAATTTCTTTGAATTTAACAAATTTACGGAATTCTGTGAATTCAAAGAATTGAAGGAATTCTGAAGTATTGAACAAATTTAGAAGGAATAAGAAAATGACTTGCATTATTTTAAAGTTCTTCGAACTCTCGTAATTGTCTGAATGACTTGAATTAGTTGTATGCTCTAAATTCGTATAAACCCCTCAATTTGTAAAATTGTCTCAGTTCGGAATGTTCAATGACTTTGAAATTTTCAGAAAATTTTTTTGAAATGTAGAGAATTTGAGAGAATTCACATATTATTAGAGAATTCAACGAATTCGATAAGATTCCAAAGAATTGGTAGAATTCCGAGAATTTAGAAGCATTTAGAGAAATTTCAAGTATTTCAATAATTTCAGAAAATCCGAGAATTGAAGAAACTCTAGCAATTGAATAAGATCCAAGCAATTCAGATAATTCAAGGAATACAGTTAAATCAGGAAATTAAAGAAACTCTAATAATTCAATCAATTTGCGGCATTACAAAAATCCAAAGAATTAAAAAAATTTAGGGAATTACAATAATTCAAAGGATTCCAAGAATTGTAGAATTGTTGGCATTAAAAATTATAGTCACCGCTGTTGCCGACATCATAGCTTCAGTTTTGAAATTGACTTATTTAAATCTTTAGAAGAGGTCCTAAATATGACTATTCTGACCTGACACTTGTATAAATATGGACCAACAATTGGAAGAAATTTCATCTTACAAGCAAATGAACATTTTCTACATGACCATATCCGACTTAAAATCAACAGTTTCGAGTTATTTTGGAAAATTTATTATTTTTCAAAACTATAAAATGGCGGCCTTTGCCGTACACATACGGTTGGTGTCTTTTTGTAGTAGCTTTATAGGGAAAAAATTGCTGCATTTCCGAAAACTTTTTATAATTATGTTATTTCATTCCCCCTCACTGTGTCTGTCGCTGCCCGTGGATAAAAACGAGTGTTGAAAACCATAATATGTTAAAGTGTTAGTGTTTTAACCAACAAACCTCAAACCCAGAAACTTCTCACCCAAAAACCTCAAACCCACGAATCCCAAACCTCAAGTCCACAAACTTCAAACCCACATACTCCAAACCCCTAACCCACAAACCGTAAATCCACAAACTTCAAACTCACAAACTTCTAATCCACAAACCTCAAACCCACGCATACCAAACCTACATACCCCAAAGTTCAAACCCAATAACCTCAAATTCACAAACCCACCAATCTCAAACCCACTAACCCCAAACACACTATCCCCAAACCCACAAATTTCAAAACCCCAAACCCAGAAACCCACAAATTTCGAGGTCTTGTCGGACCCGATTGACCCTTCGTTTGAGTCTCTTGAGCACTTGCACGTAAAACTTGGCGTTGACGGATTGTCCAGGAGAAAGAAATTCATGGTGGACAATGCCTTTGATGTCAAAAAAGACAATGAGCATCGTTTTCACTTTGGATTTGCTCAATCTTCCCGGCCCTCCAAAAAGGCCTGGTGCTACCGAAACACACCACTTCTTGCTAAAGCAACATATGGGTAAGCCTGCTTTATCATATTAAACGTCTCTGTCGCAGATTTACCGAGTTTCACACAGAATTTAATCGCGTGCCTTTGATCTAACGAACGCTGCATTTTCGGCTTGCACCACTCACAGAAACACGTCGCGTGAAAATGCCTGTCCTGACTCTCCAAGTGCTCGGAGACAACTGACCAGCCGCTCGCAGTGATCCCAGATCTGAAATGAGATGCGGTCCAGCACTATGACAGGGCTATGTCCGTGTGAATATAGTAGGAGACGCTGTAAATGACTGAGTTGCGCGCGCAACCCATTTCTCCTCTTTTGAATTTGAAAACTCGAAGATGCAAGATTGCCGGTCGGAGCACTTCGTCGATTCTATTTATATATCTATCCGCTATCAGCTAACTGCTTTGAAATAAATTCAGGAGATTGGGATTTTAATATTTCCAGATTTCGATGCTGAC
>NC_046658.1:164838153-164841163 GCF_010883055.1 Belonocnema kinseyi | reverse complement strand
TAATGTTATAATTATGTTATATTATAATAGTCTATTTTTTCTATTAGAAGGTTCATCTCTTTCGTTGAAAATACATTTTTGAAACTGACAATCAATCAATGCCATTTTTGGTTAAGAAATCATGTGTTTTGTTAAAAGGTCGTCTTTCTTTGTAGAAATTAAATTGTTTTATGGAAAATGTATATTTTTTTATTAAAAATTACATTTTTCGGTTGAATTATGAACTATAAATATGTTTTGGTTGTAAAGTCGTTTTGTTGTAAATGCAAATATATTGTTAAAAATTAAAATTATAAGTTTTGGGTGAAAATACTCTTTTTTTTTAAAATTAAATAATTGCGTTGAAAGTTCATGTATTTTGTTGGAAATTGTCCTTATTTAGTAGGAATTTAATACTTTTGGTCAAAAAAATACGTTTTTTCAACAAGGTTTTTCAATTATGATTGAAAACTTAACTATTTGGTTGAAAGTTTAACTCTTTCATTGAAAAATCATATTTTTCGCTTAAAAATTTCAATTTTTTGTAGATAATTCGTCTTTTTTACTTTAAAATTAAATAATTTCTTTAAAAATACATGTATTTTGTTTAAGATTTGTCTTTTTTTTGTAAATTATCAATTTTCTTGGTCGAAAATTCATCTGATTGGTCGAAAATTTAGCCACTTTGTTTAAAATTACTTTTTTCTTTAAAAAATTATTTATCTTTATCTGAAAATGTAACTATTATATGATTGATTAAAAATGAATCGCTTATATTGGTTAAGTTGGAAAATCGGTCTTTTTTTGTATAGAACATTAATCTTCTTGGTCAAAAATTCACCTTTTCTCTTGAAAATTTAATAATTTTGTTGAATATTCGTTTTTTTGTCTTGTTCAATTCAATTTTTTAGCACAGTTTTTATCTGGAAATTGTACTATTCTATTTTTGTTTGAAACTTTATCCTGTACATTTTATTAGTTAAAACACTAATTATTTGATAGAAAATTAATTTATTTTTTTGAAAAGTAAACTTTTGGGTTGAAAATTTGTTTTATTGTGTTAATTAAATTTTTTCTTCAAATTAAAAAAACTGCAAGAGAAAAAAATTGCCTTAAAATCGTCCTGATTCCTTTTTTTTTAATTCTTAAAATCTTTTCAAATATTCACTTAAAATTAATTTTTCAATCTAAAGAATCATTTTCAATTTTCTTAGCAATCACAACAATTTTTGTTATTCTTTTGGAATATTTTACAATTCTCAAAAGCTTTTTTTCTAAATCTGCAAAAATTTAAATCGTGTTTTAAATTATTTCAAATAATTTCAAGTTTTAAATTAATTTTGAATATTATTCTAAATTAAAATTGCAGCGTTCAAACTTAAAATTTAGCTCATTACAATTTTAACAAATCAAGGCTTTTTATTTCTAGCCCCTCTGTTCAAATTTTATAGGTTTTAATTGTTGTTTATAATGGCGTGTCCCAGATCTGAATTATTTTTTGTTTCAAAAAATCTCTGATCCAATTCAGAAATACATACAATTGCTTTGAAAAAAATTTTTAATTCAGAAATATTTCATTTAAACGCTCAATAATTCATACGTATAAAACACTAACTTTTAACACCTTTTAATTTTACAATTTTTTAAATTAAATTATTTTAAAATACGAAATGACCGTTGAAAAATTTTTATGACTTCAACATTTGAGAAATTTCTGGTTAAAAAATACAAATTACGCTATTATTTTTAAGGTTCAAAATGATAATAATTCAAAAAAATTTCAGTTCGTAACATTAAAAATTGAACGATTAAATTAATTTTTTAACTAAAAACTTTTTAAAATAAAAGTTACATTGTTTTTATTTTAAGTTGTTCCAGACTAATATTTTTTCATTGTTATTTAGAGATAAAAATTTTAGTTCGCCAATTGAAAATGTTACATATTAACTTACTATCTAAATAATCGAATTTTCAACTAAGAAAAAAAGACAATAACAAATTTCCAACAAAATAATTACATTTTCTACTAAAATGATAAATCTTCAACAACAAAAGAAGTTTTATTTTTTGATTAAAAACTGTTGGACCTTAAAAATAATAGCGTAATTTATATTTTTTAACTAGAAATCTCTCAAATGTTAAAGTCATAAAAATTTTTCAACGGTTATTTCGTATTTTAAAATAATTTAATTTAAAAAATTGTAAAATTAAAAGGTGTTAAAAGTTTGTGTTTTATACGTATGAATTATTGAGCGTTTAAATAAAATATTTCTTAATTAAAATTTTTTTTCAAAGCAATTGTATGTATTTCTGAATTGGATCAGAGATTTTTTGGAAAAAAAAATTCAGATCTGGGACACGCCATTATAAACAACAATTAAAAACTATACAAATTTGAACAAAGTGGTTAGAAATAAAAAGCCTTGATTTGTTAAAATTGTAATCAGCTAAATTTTAAGTTTGAACGCTACAATTTTAATTTAGAATAATATTTAAAATTAATTTAAAACTTGAAATAATTTGAAACACGATGTAGATTTTTGCAGATTTAAAAAAAAAGCTTTTGAAAATTGTAAAATATTCAAAAAGAATAACAAAAATTGTTGTGATTTTGCTAACAAAATTGAAAATGATTTTTTAGTTAGAAAAATTAATTTTAAGTGAGTATTTGAAAAGATTTTAAGAATTAAAAAAAAAGGAAGCAGGACGATTTTAAGGCAATTTTTTTCTCTTGCAGTTTTTTTAATTTGAGGAAAAAATTTAATTAACACAATAAAACAAATTTTCAACCCAAAAGCTTACTTTTCAAAAAAATAAATTAATTTTCTATCAAATAATTAGTGTTTTAACTAATAAAATGTACAGGATAAAGTTTCAAACAAAAATAGAATAGTACAATTTCCAGATATAAAACTGCGCTAAAAAATTTAATTGAACAAGACAAAAAAAACGAATTTTCAACAAAATTGTTAAATTTTCAAGGGAAAAGGTGAATTTTTGACCAAGAAGATTAATGTTCTATACAAAAAAA
>NC_046658.1:164809612-164838053 GCF_010883055.1 Belonocnema kinseyi | reverse complement strand
TAGATAGATAGATAGATAGATAGATAGATAGATAGATAGATAGATAGATAGATAGATAGATAGATAGATAGATAGATAGATAGATAGATAGATAGATATATAAATAGAATCGACAAAGTGCTCCGAACGGCAATCGTGCATCTTCGAGTTTTCAAATTCAGAAGAGGAGAAATGGGTTGCGCGCGCAACTCAGTCATTTACAGCGTCTCCTACTATATTCACACGGGCATAGCCCTGTCATTTGTGTTGGACCGCATCTCGTTTCAGATCTGGGATCACTGGCCGCTCGTTCGTTAGCTAGGAACGCCCTCTACCAAATCCATTCGGTGTGCGCACGCTCCGAAGTACAGTTCCGTTGAAAGAAAATCAGTCCTATTACTTTCCGCACAAACCCTGTAGATCCGAATTACTCATATGCCTTATACAATATAATTTTCTTTTTATTCATTTTCTAAGTATATCAAATAATATTCATGAATCTATGAATAAGATATTTATTTATTCTTTCGGCAGTAATATCACAGGAAAAGCTAAGAATAAAATTTGTTGCAGGACATTTTTTAGAGCGATAAAGTTTTGTTCAGCCAAATTCGCGTGTTTAAAAATACATGTGTTTATCATAAAAAACCAAAATAAAGTTCAAACAAAGCTGAAAATCACTGTAAAGTTGACCATCTATTATTTTTGCGATCGTACAGTTTTACAGATTGCAACTTAAAATAGAATTTGCAATTTAGTTTTTGAAACTACATTTTATAGGAGTATACTAATTGGTATTGCCATCATACTTATTAATGTAAATAACACAAACGTGTTAATATATTTTCTTTTATGATTTAAACGTATAAAATATCATTAACTTTGATATATTCTAAATTATGTGAGTTGATCTTTGAAGAAGGATTTTCTAAACAAGAGCAAGACGAGCTTCTGATATTGCTAATACACATACAAAAGAAGAGCTATTTTTGGCACTCAAATGTCAAATGAAGGAAAATGTTATTCCAAATAAGTCAGAAAATGAAAATTTTTCTAATAATCGATTGATCAATAAAGCACTAGCTTTATTTGCTGATTTATATTTATATTCACAAAAGTTTGAGAAATTACGATCTCATAATATTTTAATGTTTAATATTAAATTATATCCGGATCACAAAGCAATAGAAGACGCAAAAAAAAGTATTACCCTGAAAATATAAATCAATCTGATTCCGGAGGATCAGTAGATATTATATCTCTGCTCGACCCTACTTTATAAAGAACTTTAATGACGTTAGATATAGCAAAACTGCAAAATTGTAGTAAAAACTTCAATTTTTTTGGAAAGTATGAAATGAATGGAAGCTTAGGGCTACAAACTACAAGGCAGCAATTTACAGAAGAAAGTGAATCTGAAGACGAAACATTATACTATACGCAAAATTTTTCAGAGACATCTGTTTTTATTACTGAACGGAAATGAAAAAGGAGTTAATGCTTTAACAAACCAAAAATCTACCAAATCTTGCAATAGTTGCAGAGTTGGTCCCAAACATATAAATAACATTGATTATCTCTTAAAACTTAATTATCATACAGAGTCTTACAAGTTTGGAGTACCAATATTGCATTGTTGGATTAGATTTATAGAATATACATTGCATGTTTCGTATCATTTATAACTTAAGTGTGCTGAAGCATTAGGTTCTAACAAAGAATTGAAAGAAAATCGAAAAAAATATTCAAAAAGCTTTACAGACAAAACTTGGAATAACTCTTGATGTCGTCAAACAAGGTTCACGCACGACTAATATGGGTAATGTGGCAAGAATTTTTTTCGCAAAATATAAAGCTGTATCCCAAATTATAAACATTGATGAAGAAGCACTAAAAAGATTGTATGTGCTGTTGCAAATAATATATTGTAAAAGCGAGCTACACATAACTGCATTAAAGAGTTCTGCCTGGCAATAGCTGGAACGTGTGTAGAAAAGTATAATTGGTACAAAATGCCACCAAATGTACACAAAGTACTTCTCTATGGATGTGATATTATGATGAGATTCCCAAAACCCATGGGCTACTACTCAGAAGAAGCACCAGAAGCTAACAATAAAGTCTTCCGAAACGGTCGCATTGCACACAGCAGTATTGATGAATAGATATGAGACTAATGAAGATATTATGCATTACCTGTTAGTAATGTCAGAACTAATAATAAGTAATTTAAGAATGCGCATTTAAATGTGCATCCTCAGAATTCGCTTTAACTGGCTTTTGATCAGTGTCCTGAAAGTATCATTGCACACATATGGATCATTCCACAAAAATAGGGAAACTTTAGGATATAATTTGTCTTCATCATTTTCAAGATCCTACTAGGCTCCTATCTGGTTTATATGGTGGGTGAATAATTTATTACAACATATCTAAAAGGGCCAGTCACTTAATTTAGTATTTTAGGAGAAATTTAAGATTTTGTAAATTATGGAATCTAGGGACTGACAATTACAGCTAGGGACTGATGACAAACTATAACCATAGTAATAAAGCAAATATAAATATGTTGTATTACGTTTATTTGCCACGTATTTTAAGACATGACATATTAATATTGAGATAGACAAAAACAAAGTAATAATATATTTTTTTAAATTATAATCAGTCACTTATTTTAATCAAATCTTCACGAAGCTTTAAGCTTTACATATAAGTTTAGTCTCACTATTATGTATTATCTTGTAAGTAATAATCATATTAAGAGGTAGTAATAAAAATTTTTACCGTTAATTCTCCTTCGTCTTCATCATAACTCGAACAAATTGCCGCATAACGATATTCTTTGTTTTTTGACAGTAGTTTGACTAGAACATAATCACCACTACCATAAGTTACTTTTGATTTATCACTCCAATTCTGACTAAGGTCTGCTTGCACCTCGGTTTCAATTTTGCTAGAGTTTTGAATAGGAATTATCTCATCTTCAGAATCAGTGAAAACATCGGATACTTTTAGGCGATCTGGCTTGACGTTGTATTCCAGACTGCCTAATTTGTAGTGTTCACAATCCTTATTACAGAAACAACTCAGTGATTTCATAATGACTTTGTTTAGACTAAACACGCCGCCCGTAACTTGATAAACCATAAGTGTCCCATTAAAACTTTGTAGGTTACTTTCATTATCTTTGATCAGGTTATTCACGGTCTCGATTTCTTTATCCTCAATAACATAAATCTTTATTCCTGGACAGTTTTCACGCAACGTATTAACAAACTCATTTAAATTAGTAATATCAGTCTTCTGTGCAATAACTTTATCCGCAGTTCGTTTGCACGTTGCCCCGACACCATCTGGCGCTCCCTTTCCATGACCTGCCTCGTGGTAATTCCACGAAAATGACATAACACCCGGATAAAACTCTTGAAGCTCACAGGCAAGTATGAAAAACATTGTTTTGTTTCTATATTGTGTGACAGGGCCGTCACCCAAAAAGTGCATATTTTCTACACCTGGAGGGAAAGATTGTAAAACTGGCTGTAAATGTGCCCAAATACCTGCAACATTGTGGGCTAAATTCAAAGAAACAGTGCAATAGGAAGTTGTCGAGTCTATTGTGTAAACGATTACGGTGTGCAAAGAGATTTGTGTTATGGAACCACCAAAATGAAAAGATTGTATTTCCTGGTTACATTTGGTTGTATAGTTTTCAGAAAAATCCATGTGAATTATTGTGTCTTTTTCTGTGAGCGACTGCTTTAGAGTTTTCAAGGTTCGATGCTGGTGAACAATGTTAATTTCATGATTGAACAGTTTTAAAAGGTCGGCTTCCAATTGTATGATCAAATCCCGAGGTTTAACACTCATCGTTTCTGTCTTATACTTTGATACAAAACGTTCTTTCTTAGTCTTTGGATCCTCAAACATCTCTTTCCCGTGATTCCACTGTGCAACTAAGATATCTTCACTGTTGTCAAATTGTGCATAGGGTAAAGTTTCAGAGGAGCAGTCATTACACTCTCTAATTAAACATTTTTCAGAAGAGCGATCACAACAGAGTATCTGCAATGCTGATTGGTGGTTATCAAATCCAAGAACTTTTGTCCTTTTTAAAGCGGACAGTTTAAGATTAATATTTTCATGTACAATGCTGGCACAAGTATCACGGTTAGTGAGCTTAGGGGGCACAATCCAGAATGGACGTAATCTACAAAATAAGGAATACGCAAAAGTAAAGGTATTTATTTTTAGAAACTTTTTATGAAAATTTTTTAGTGAATCCAACAAGTACCACTTTTGCTTTTTAACACTATTGCGTGTGATGCATTCTTTTTTTCCTGCAGCATTACGACTGTTGCTATCGTCTTCTTAAAATTTTTGAAGCAATGTAACTACTCCCTTTTTCCTAGCCTTAATTTTCTCTTCAGAATCTTTGCTTCGTCGTCGGTTTAGCTTTTTGTAAGTCATGGAGTAATTATCAAGTCGCCATAGTTTATACTTGTCAGAAGTTGGGCCAGACAGAAGCTTTTTAAAATTAGATCTTTCTTTGTGAGTTGTAGCTTTTGCATAATTTTCTGTGATTTGGGTACGTAAAACTTCACCAAACAACGCCTTTTTGACTAATTCTTTACTTTGATTTGGGTCTTCTGCCATGTTTTTAATTTTAGTTCTTGGTGTAACTCCACTGTCTGTTTTTTCTAACCTTTTTTCAGTCTATTATATTTCTTTTGTTTGGTGTTAAGTTTCTTCTTCAATTCTTCAATTTTCGCAGTCTTGTCCTTCAATAATACATTTCGTAACTTCCGCTGACGAAAAATTCTTTTTTTAGCTTCATCTCGTCTAACGTTTTGCAAATTTCGTTTCTCAATGTTTACAGGTTCTGGAGATTCATTTTTCCCAGGAACTTCATCGCCAGATGAGGATCGTTTATTTTCTGTAAGGTGATTAATACGGTCTTGTTTAAATTGTTGGTTGTGTCTATAATCAGATGAGTACTTTTTCCATTTTTTTCGGATTTTTCTCTGTTCTCTTGGAGTCATATCTTTAATACATTTTCGCTGGCCTTTCTCCTTCTTTTTCAGATATTTTAATCTTTCTTTTTCCTTGTATTCAGCCAATAAAACCGGGTCACTTTTGATTTTCGCTAATCGTGCCTTAGCAGCAATTGACTTTTTTAAAGCTATCTCTTTTTTGGATGAATTTGACTTAATTTTTGGTGGCATGTCGTCTGTAATACCAAAAAGAACTACTTAACATGTGTGTATAACAAACAAACTTGTTTCACTTTTTTAATATAAGTTAGAAGTGAAAATGAAATGAGCGTCAGTCCCTGACCCCTTCGTCAGCCCCTAGTTGCATTCAGAGTAAAGGAACTGACGATCTAGGGACTGACCATTTAGCTAAGAAATTAAACAATACGCTTCTTGAAATTAAATAATCACTATTCTGACGTTATCTATTGAACTAGACTATCAAACTATTCATAATTAATGCTAATAAAAAAAAACAAAAAAAAGTTAATTGTTCATAAAATTACTTACCTAGGGACTGACAAAGTGACTGGCAAAACACGTGCACTCCCTACATTTTTACGATAGCACTGTTTCACAAAATGGCGGGCACAACGTGATTGGCTCCTGCGGATAATTACATGGGCAACTTAAAAAAAAAAGTTACGGTTCACTCATTCATTCATTTTACATTTATTTTAGCGCGTAAATTTAAAATTCTTGAGCGGCTAGGGCCTGACGGTTAAAGTTTCGGACACTATGTTGACTTGGAATAAAATATTGTTTTTTTTCTAATTAAAGATAAAAAGTTGTTACTATATAATATTTCTAATCATTAGTAGTCTTATTCAAGTTAATTTGTTATTGACTAAATGTATTTTAAAATGTAAGTATTCACATACTATAATCTGACGCAAGGACACTACTAGGGATTGACGTTTGGGGTATTTAGGAAAGAATGTTTGAAAACCGTTTATTTTTATATAAAATTAAATTAGGATTATACAAAGAATCATTTTTAATCTTTTACTAAGTATACTTAAAATAAAAAAAAACCGTTTATTTATGAGAAAATTGCCGAGGACATACAGTTGCCTATTTTTATGGAATTACCCATATGCATATTACACATTCCCAACGAAAATAGTATTTTATGACTTTTAACGAAGGCTGCGAAAGCTGCTGCACGAGCTGAGACGGGTACAAACAACTTCACAGTATTTGTCAAATATCATGATATTAGCACTTCTCAAAAAATATTTTGGTAATTGCTTTATTTAATAACTTTTCCGAGATTGACGGAGAATGGTTCAATTTAAAAAAAAATGATTTAATTTAAATGTTTTAATTTAAATGTTTAATGAGTAGTTTAATTTAAAAGAAATTGATTTTTATCAAAGTAGTTTAATTTTTAACCAAATAGCTGCATTTTTAACCTACAAACATGAATTCTGAACATTAAATGAAATAGTTGAATTTCTACAAAATAAAGAGATTAAACATATACCAAAAGAGATTAATTTTAAAATAAAAAATACGAATTTTGAACCAAGAGAGGTTTAATAATCTACCAAAAAATACGAATTTTCAACAAACTACATGAATTTTCTAACAAATATTTCAATTGTCCAGTAAAAAGATTAATTTTAAACTAAACATGGATTAGTTAAACTTTTAAAAAAAGATGAATTCACAACGAAAAAATAATTAGTGAATATTTCACACAAAGAAAAATTCAACAGCTATGATTTTACTCTTGGACTAGAAGAAGATTTTCCAAAAGGTTTTTAACCATTTACTTCAAAACGCGGAAGTCACCAAAATAAAAAAATTAACAATATTTTTTGTAAAAAGTGAATAAAAAGTCTGCCTACTCATGTTTTTCTTCTGCGAGGAACTGGAAACAGTCGTGGTCTATCTCCTCCTCTGTGTAAAAACGCGACGAGAAAGAAAAGAAAGAAAAAAAAGATTTAGCGTTGGCATCCCAGTCCGCTAAGGTATACCGACCATTACTGAGACAGTTACGAAAGCTAACCCACATAAACACAATTTTAAGAAGGTGGGTTCGAATTTGTTCTATAAAAACCATTATAGTAAGTGGCTCACACATTATTTAATCGATAAGAACAGAAGCAAGAATAGCTTTTTATAAATCATAAAAAATTTATTATTTTTTAATAAAATTCATATGAACATCTCAACATTTTGCTTGCCCAAATAATAAGTTATTGTTCAAAGTAATTTATTGTAACCTCTAATTTTAACCGCAAATTTGGCCAATTCCTTAGATCAGTAATTTAATAGTAAATCATAAATCTAATTTTTAATCAAATTAGTAAGTATGCATTAACATTTAATATTGTAGATTAATATTAAAGATGATAAATATAATAAGATTAATATTATGGATTTACTTGTAAATGTAACTGTTTCGTTGTACATTTGGACATAGAATTCATCTTAATTAAAAGTAGTTCATAAACTGAAAGAAATATTCAAAAAAGTTCCATTATTTTTTGGTAAAAATTTTATTGTTTATTTATTTTTTTATATTTTATTTTATCATTTTTTTGGAGATTCGTTTTGTTTATTCGAAAATTGACCTTTTTAATTATGAATTTTATATTTTTAACAAAAATGCAAATGTCATGTTGAAATATTTCTTCTTTTTTTAATAAAAAATATTATTTTGTTGAAAAATCATCTCTTTTGGTAGAATTTTGCTCTGTTTTGGGTACAAGTCGAACTGTTTGGGTGATAATTCGTTTATTTTTTTAATTAATTAATTGAATTATTTTTAATTTATAATTAAGACATTTTTTCGTTGAAATATCAACGATTATATTTTTTGATTAAAATTCACCATTTTCGTAGAAAATTAGTCTTTTTTTAATTAAAAAATTTGTTAGAAATTTAAAGTATTGAATTAATTGAAAAAGGTGAATTCTGATGAAAAAATATAATAGTTGATATTTTAACCAAATAATATTTTAATTACAAGTTAAAAGCAGTTGAATTGATTAAAAAAACAATTTTCAATAAAACTGTTAAAGCCTCAACCTAAACAGATTAATTTTTAATCACAGTTGCATTTTGGCTCACAAAAGATGAAATTCATATTATTGAAAAGATACATTTTAGAACAAAACATACGAATTTTCAATAAAATAGTTGAAATATTAAAAAAAAAAAGATTTTTTAGTTAAGAAAGTAACAAAAATTCAACGAAACTGTTGAATTTTCAATTTAAAAAGACGACTAATCTGCAAAACAGTTATATTTTTAATTCGAAAATATAAATTTTCAACAGTAAATAGATAATATTAATCTCATTATTATTTATAATATTTATTAATTAATCTTAATGCATATTTACTAATTTTTATTGAAAAATTAGATTTTTAAGTTACTATTGAATTGCTTACCTAAACAGTTTGCAAAATTTGAGGTTAGAATTGGAGGTTTAAATAAACTACTGTGAACAACTTTCTTAGAATAAATAATCAATTGAACGGCCAGTGTGGATCTTATAAACAATGTTTTCAATATGTCACTAACACAAAACTGCGAAATATATTTAAAAGCACGGTGAAAGTGCAACTCTCGTTGAAGTGTCCGAAATTGAGACAGTCAGCGACAGCTTGTCCCGGTTTATGCAACGTTGTCAAGATTTTGTCCAAATGCGGGACATTAAAATATTCGTAACTTATCGAATAAAATCTTTTAAAAAATTATCAACTTTATTCTTCAACATATTAAAAATATGCAAAGACCTTACTTTTTCGATTAGTGTAGGACATTTCAATAATACAGGGCTTTAAAAGTTATGCGGAAAGTTTTGAAATACAACAAAATGGCGAATTTGGCTGCAGTTCATTCACAGATTTTGAGGAGTATTTTTGATAATTTTCTTACAAAATGTGTAGTAAGACGAAGCGATCGGAGTGCTCTTACGCTACATCAGTGTAGGATAAACGAATGCGTTATTAGAGTATAGTTTTGGAATAACCCTTTAAATCAGTTTGTTCTAAACATAACATAAAAATAAAATATTTATGAAGGAGGCAAATTGATCAAATTAAAATGAAAGTGGTCTAGCTTGGTGTCTTTTACACTGAAAAAATTAGTCTATGAATCCAAAACTTCAAAATCACTCCTTAAAATTTTAATTGAAGCATTTGGAAAAATTCGTTCTTACCTTCAAATTACTCGATGTATTTTTTGAGACCCCATGTAGAAAGAAGTTCCTTGAACGCCATTTCTGCACACTATAAAACTTCGATTGTCTGAATAAATTCACTGCACTTTAATTCACTTCACGAAGCGCCTATGAAGTGTTAAGAAACACTGACGCTACGGTTTGGGAAGCGCATCATAACGGTAACAGCTCTTTCAGAACGCGAAAATTCTCGAGTTTGCGCAGTACACGTAGGTTAGCAGGCGAAAAGGAAATAATGAAAATAAATTATACAAAAGCATTAAATAAATATACAAAATAAATAAATAATTTTTAATGTTAGTATTTGTATGCTATAATACTCTATAAATCTATAATATATATTAATAAATTTCCAGCGCAGGGCAGAGCACTAGTGCGCATGCGTAGTGGAGTCAGCCGTAACCGAACTGCGCGTTTCGCGCAACCAAACTCTTCCAACCAAACACATTCAGTCATGATAACCAAACCGGTTCGATTGCCACAAACCAACGTTTGGTTCAGACAACCGAAATACTGCCAACCGAACCCAGTTCACTCAGGAAAACCAAACCATTTCTTTGCGTGTATTTGGTGTACCGGAAGGAATAACGTAATTTCGAAATTCAAATTTCCGTGCTCGGTTTTTTGCGAGGAATGAGCCGAAGGTGTTCAAGTTGGTGAAGTGCATATCCAAGTACTTCGAGAGAAGGAGGCCTGTCTGGTGACCTTGATCTCTCACGAAGAGAAGGCTCCAAAGGAGAAGTTCGGTCAGGATGCCCGCCAGACTGTGAACTTAATTCTGCAAGAAGAAATAGAGGATTCGTGTACAGTAAAACTTCGTTTATTGCAACACTCGGTCATTGCAAGTCTCCTTTATTGCAAACCAACATACTAGTATATAGCAACTTCCCTAACCCCCGCCAATGATGGTCACATGTTTCGTATAGCCAATGACAGCGTCGAAGCGGGAATGTATTGTTTCATCACCTTGCGGTGATTAGGAGTGGTGTGGTCCTCTCTGAAATTGTAATAGATGAGATGTTTACGTTTCGAAGGAGTTGCAAGAAGCGAGGTTTGGCTATATTTTGTTGAACAAATCGATGTCTAAAATCTTTGCTTAAACGCAGTGTAAATTTCCTCCGGTAAATTTCCTAACTCTTTGACCATATAATGTGTAATACACATTAATGGCAATGTATCTGCAATATGTCACAAAAGTAATGTAGAAGACATACTGAAATTAAAATAATTTGTATTGGCTTTTAATTACAAGGAAATATTTAAAAGTGATAAATTGCTTTATATTTGACAATAAAATTAATTTTAGTATATAAATGATCAGAAAAAATATTTCGGAGCAAGTCCATTTGTACGTACATAGTAACAATGATTCAAATATTTTTTTATTAAAGAGCAATAGATCACTTTGGAACAATTTCTTGTTATTCAAAGTCAATAAAAATTATTTCAATGTTATCACTTAATTTTCAGACTATTTTAATCTCAGAAAAAGATTGTTGATACACACAATACTTTTTTTAGATAAGTCCTATTTGGGAATATCCGGGGTAGCCGCAGTATCTTGAAAACCGGGAAATGGTTTAACACTTTTACAGGACTGGAAACTTTGTTAAATCATTAAAAAATAGACTTTTTTCCGGTTTTTTGGCTTAAATGTGAACCGAATTATTAGACTATTTGGTTAAAACTATGTCTTTGTATGTTAAAAATTTAACTATTCGATTAAAAGTGAATTTATTTTTTAATTAATTTCTTTTAGTCGAAAATTAAACTCTTTTATTAAGTATTCTTTTTTTATTCAGATTTAGTTTGACTATTTGTTCGTAAACCCAAATGTTTGTCAGAAAATAATTCAATTAAATTCAGTTGAAATTTCATCTATATTGGTTGACCATTTAATTATTTGGTATTTACCTATTTTGTTCAAAATTCGTCTTTTTCGATTAAAAGTTCTACTAGATGTTAATAAATGTAATTATTTTGTACAATTTTTGTTCGATTTAATTCGGTGGTTGAAAATCAATGTCTAATTGTCGAAAATAATAATGTGCAATATAATTCGACTCATCTCAGAACCTACATCTGGAGGGATGTTTTTCTTTTAATTCGGAATAAATTGAAAAAGTTTTTATGATACTCTCGCACGGCTTTTAAAAGGTAACATTCCCAGTCGGCACAAAATTTGGCGACGTCTTTACACCGTCGTTACGAGATTTTTACGACAACTTTACAGTATATTATGCCCATATCGTTAATGTTTCTTTATGATACCATAAAAACGTCGTATGATCTGATGATATCTTTACGATATCATAAAGACACCGAAACGACACGGACATAGGATGTTGTAAAGATGTCGCGACGATATCGTGAAGATGTCGTAAAGACGTTACCAAATTTTGTACCTAATGGGTTTTTATTTTCTATATTTTTTTCAAATTATGCGTTATTTAGGTTAACATATTTATTTTTAAATTTTTAAGTGCTATAACTCGTAGTTTTTTAAAAATCAAAAATAGACTTTAGAAGAAAATGTTTGTCCTTTCAAGTACTGTGAATAACTGCACAGAGAATTTTTTGAATTTTTATCCAAAGTGGATGGCTAACGAACTTGACCTTCAGTTTTCCACCCTAAAATAGTGTACCAGAAGCTAATCCCACGGATCAATTTTGTTTAAAGTTGTGAATTTACATCACTAACCCAATTTTCGAATAATCAATAATTTGTCAGCGAATAAGTAATTGATTAGGTCATAACATAAAAAGCATCCAAGAATTAGGTTCAGTAAATAATTCAAGTAACTTTTATTCTACATTTTTCTGAAAATTTAAATGATTTAGTATCCTTTTAAACTATTCCAGGAAAAATAAAAATATATGCACATAATTTCAAAGGCAGGTACTTTAAACATTCAAAAGCGTTTATCATACAAATTATACCTAATATTCAATGACCTAAATTTGAAGTAAATAATAAATTTATGTCACTTAATTTTAAGAAACTAAGTAGTAATCTTTATTTAAGTTAATATTTAAAAAAAGTAATCATCTAATATTTAATCAATTATTTCATAATATTAGAGGAATTATACTATAATTTTCATTAAAGCATTCAAATAATTTTTATTTCATTCTTTTTTTTCAAATTTGAACTTTCATTTATGAAAATTTGATTTGTTTATAAAATTTTTAACTAATTTCAGAAATCGTAAGTTTTTATGATATAGAATCAATTAATAATTCGGTAAGCAGTTCACAACTTAAAAAGTATTAAACAATCATTTTCATTGGAACATCATAATAATTTAGAAATTATATTTCCTTTTACTTTAAAAATACATTCCTATATATTTCATTTATTAATAACCTTTAAAACTATTTTTCAAAAATGACATATATTTACTTATGATTTTTAAAGTTGGATTCAGATAATGATTTTACTTCGTAAGCATCATGAAAACTATATAATTATTGTAACAGAGGCATTCGAAAAAAAAAACTTTTATTGTATAAGTAATAGCTATATTCAATTAAAATATTCTTTAACTAAATAATCAATTTATGTTACTCAACTTAAAACTTCTTGAGTTTAATCTTTATAAAATTCAATATAGTAATCAAAATCAATCAGCTAAACATTAATGAAATAGAAAGTCAAAACATTTATTATGGAAATTTTTTAAAGTGTTCAAAAAGCAACGTTTTTCTTTTCTTGACTTTTTTCGTATCGTACATTTTTGTCCTAAGATTTTCATTTTTTTCTTTTTTATTGTAATTTTGTAAATGCTGTCTGATAACCTGGACATTTGACGTAAACTTTTTTTCGACAAAATACGAATTTACTTATATGTGGATTAGATCTAATCATGCCAGCGGGGGAAAAAGTAACACATATTATTTTAAATTTATCTTTTTGTGTTTAAAATTGAGCCTTTAAATTTTTTTATTAAAAATTCATCTTTCCTCGTTGAAAATTGAAATACTTAGTTCAAAGCTATACAAAATTATATACAAATTATTTTAAAAATATGATAAACATATATAGGCAGAGAAAAAGACGAGTTTTTTCCCTAATCTACCTTCAATTACATTACCAGTAATTTTCAGTATATATTTTTTAAAATAAAATTAACGAAGAATATTGAATAACAAATTTAATTAAAAACCTTTACTGTCAATATTACTTAATAATAATTAGAATTACAATCATTTCCTTCTCGCTGATTAAATTTAAGGGATATTGAGTGTCTTAATTTGTATACCAATCATTGAGTACTGTTTTCTAGAAGGAATTTTGCATTTTGTTATTTGATTTCGCCCCACTGTTTCTGTTGTTGCGCGTAGATAGCGAGGCCACGGGAATGCACCGAAAAATTAATATCATAATACCATAATGTATTAGAGTCTTAACTTTTTAATTTATTTTAAATCCACCTTCTTATCACAAAGATTTATTTATTTGTTTACTATCTTTTACTAAATTAGTTATGCACAATATGCAGTGAATCGAATTTTGCAACAACTTCCTTAAAATAATGCGGTAAGATTATGCCTACTTGACATTCCTTCCTTTCTTCTGCTGTCATATTTTTAACTTCACGGCTTATCATATTTATTTTTATTCTTGAATGACCTGTACCGCTTCTATATATTCCACAAAGAACCCCAGTATACTCCAATATTGCAAAAACGTCACCAGTAGATGTTGATAACACAATATGTTCTCGGGTTGGTACAGGCCAATATCTACCACGCCCTGCTAGTAATTGAATTTGCTTTTCGATAGGAAAAATGTATCTTCGAAATTCAAATAGTCGGTGCGGATTTGTCTCTGGAATAAGCCGAAGATATCCAAGTTGTCCGAGTGCATATCCAAATACTAAGTCAGAAGGTGGCCTACCACGTGGAGAACAAGAACCAGCACGGAGAGGCGACTCCATAGGAGGAGCCCATTCCGGATCATGCTGTCTACCAAAAGCAGAAGTAGAAGAAGAAGAAGATCCATCCTTATGTTCGCTATCAGGTTTCCTGCTCGACAGTAGTGAATCGTTATTCACAAAAACTTTATCAAAAGATTGTGGGAAGATTGGGCGTTTATTGCCAACTGGACAATCTCTAACTTCATCCGGGGTCATATTTTTAATTTCACCGCTCATCATATTTATTTTTACCCTCGAATGATTAATATCCGTCCTATATATTCCACGAAGGACTCCGCTATTCTCCAATATTGCTAAAATGTCACCATTTGATGATGATAGTACAATATGCTCTAGGTTCGGAAACGGAGAATAGTTCCTACCTTCCACTCGCATTCTAATTGGTTTACCGGCAGGAAAAACGTATCGCCGAAATTCAAATTGGTGTTCCGGGCTTCTGCGGGGTATTAGCCGAAGATGTCCAAGTTGACGAAGCGAATATCCAAGTACTTCAACAGAAGGAGGTCTGCCAGGAGGAGACCTGTCCCTGGCACGAAGATGAGACCCTTCAGGCGGCTGAGGTGCATGAGAAGAAGGAGAAGGTCGGCCACGATCCGGGCGAGGAGTGTCAGGGCAAGCGCTACTTGACTGTGAACCTAATTCTGCAAGAAAAAATAGAGGATTCATTTATTTTTTTGGTAAAATCGATGTTTGGTTTATCTAAATGTTTTTCTTCAGAAATCGTCTTGCTGATGATTTATTCAATACTCTGTAAATTTTTTTTTAATAATAACTTGCCACGCTATAGGTTTGTTTAAGTCATTAAGCTTATTTATTTCATTTTATAATTAGTAGACGACATGCCCAATTTTAATATAAAAATGTAGAACTACGCTAAAATGATTATTTGGCTTCAAGATGAGTTCAAAGTCCTTATGAATTGGTTTGAAAAATGTATTTCTTTGCCACATTAAATGAGTCATCCTAATGTACCTAAAGAAAAGTTTTAGTATTATATATTTTGGCTGTTGTATCCAGAGAGTCGGAAAATTATCGGAAAATTTTACGGGGCTAGAATTCAAAAAAAGACGCAATAAAAAATCCAATTACTTTTGTTTGATAATGTAATCCCACTGTTGGGTGAAAAATAGTTTAATTTATGTTTGGAGATTCAACTTTTAAAAAATTCTTCACTTCAGTTTGAAAATATTTTATTCGATTAAAATACAACTTTTTTCAGTCGGGCGTCCGACCGTCCGTATGTCGTACAAAAGGGTATAAGCGCCAAAATTTTCCCAGACAAAAAGGCATAAACGCTGAGATTTTCTTCAATAATTTTCGTTACAAAGCAACATTTTTTCAACCATTTTTTTCAAAACATTTTTTCTCACCAAAACTTTTTTTTCTAGGCGCTCAGTATCTACTTTGTTTATTTAAAAATTCACCTATTTGGTTAAAATACAACTATTTTAGCACAAAATTCATTTCGTCGGATATCAATTTTTTTAAAACATTCTTAGATTAATGTCCTTAAGAAGCTAAAATAAAATGAATATTTACTTCTTACTATACTTTACTTTGTAACACTACCAGTATATCAAACAAGAAGAAGCATTATAGAAGTATTATCTTTATGATACATTAAAAAAAACGCGCATTTTTTGTTTTGTTTTGACTTCAGCAACGGTTAACTGAATAAAACTCAAGTCACACATTTCAGAAAATTCTGTTGCAGTTTAGGAATTTTCATTGAATTCTTTCAGTATATTGTATAACACAATTCTTCAAAAATAAACTTTGCTTGTTTATACTTTCTTATTGTAATTTTGTTTTCAAGGCAAATATATACTGCAAATTCATATTAAAATTATTGAATCATATAATATTTTGTCTCCATATTTTCAGTGTTTGAAGAAATTTACGCACAAAATTTATATAAAATTTTATTTTATTTCTTATAAATACTATTCGTATCTAATTTTTTCTTAACAAATTGAATTTTCAGCGAAAAAAATTAATTTGTAGAAAAATGATTAAACCTTTAACTAAAGAAATGAATTTCCAACTAAAATGTAAATCTTTTGCACAAAAATGAATTCCAACAAAGTTGGTCCAATAAAATTTATAAAAAAGTATTGAATCCATAAACGGGGAAAAGGTTAAGTTTCAAGCAAACAGTAACGTTTTCACCTCAGAAAAATGAAGTTTCTACTGAAACAGATGAATTCTTAATTCCAAAATAGAAATTAAAAAAAAATTGAATTTTTATTTAAAAAAGGTTTTATTTTGAATTGTCATTATCTGCTAAGTTTCAATCAAGAAGTAAATTTTCCGAGAAGCTTATGTTTGAATCTTTAACACAAAAAGACGATGTTTTAATAAAACAGTTGAATTTTTAATAAAAAAAGATTCCTTTTTGAAAAAATTTTCATGTTGTTTCAACAAAATTGATGAATTTTCAAACACAAGCTACGAAGAAAGACTAATAGACAAAAATTATTCATAAAAAAGTATCTTCGAACTCTTTTATTAATTACTTTTTTGATAAAATCAATCATGTTGGAAAAAGACACAAGGTACAATAAAAGGTTAATTAACAAAATTGTTTTTTTGTGGCATGCACACTTTTTCTTATTTATGAAAACAAGACAATAAAAATACCTTTGTTTCGATATCATTGCATGTTTAGAATTATAATAATATAAATTTATTGAACAAAATTAAATCGATAAAATAAATTTATTGAAGAAAAAGAGCTCATTGAATTTTGAAATTAAATCAACAGTCGAAAAATGGAGAAACAAGTTAGAGCCTTGCTTTTATGAAATACTTTCTTTCCGAAAATTGTCAAGTTTTTACTGATGGAACGCCACTTTCAGTGAGGTTCAAAATGACATTTAGAACGGAATTATGCACCGATTTTAGATTTTTTTTTTGAAAATTCAGGATTAAATTTGTCAGAAGATAGTGATTGTAGATTTTTAATTTTTTTGCTTATGTAATTTTTATTTTAATGCAAACAGCGAAAAAATTTAGATTTTTTTAATTTTATTTTTTATCTTTCAGACAAAATTTTTCTTGTACTGCTCCTCCCTTAGATCTAATGAACGGGGGTATAAGAAACATGAAAAAAATGGTGAACTTGAATCGTTAATTGTTATAAAAAAATTGGATTAACAGATACTCGACGTTAGAGGTTATTCGTCTTCAAAGTATACTTATGATCTGAAGTCGCTTGCTTTCGTCGTTATGATGATATATAGACATTAAAATTTAATACTAAATATTACATGTTCATTTTATAAACAAATTGTATAAACAAATTCACAATTTGATCGTTTTTTGGCGAAAAGAAATCGTTTTTTCTTCTGACCTTTTAGCAATTATAATGTCAATGATGTTTTCTGACAACATTTTTGCCAATTATCAATATTTGTTAATTTTAAAAAGAAATTATATAAACAATTTCACATTTTGGGAGTTTTAAGCAAAAAGAAATCGTCTTTTCTACAACATTACTTAAATTACATTGCCAATAATGTTTTCAAAACAAACAAAAATTTGCAACTTATCAATATTTCTTTATTTAATAAGGAAATTATATAAATAAATGTTCACTCTTGGCGAATTTAAGCAAAAAGAAATTTTTTTTTCTTCTGACTTTGCTGAAATTATATTGCCAATGATGTTTTCTGACAAAATTTCTACATAAATAAATATTTATTGTATTTATTTATTTTTGTATTATAATATATATATATTACTATTTAAATTTTGTCAAAAACTTAAGCTGGATAGTATAGATTTTCCAGCTAGCATATCTCTTTTTTCAAAAGTTTTGAACCGCCATATTGAATCCACAATCTTGAATCCAAAATCTTGAATTTGAATATTTCGATATTCCGAATTCAGATTCGTAATCAGCGACACCAAACACCCCCGAGTAGGGATTTTTAGTTTATTATGTTAAATAGATTTTCTTAAAAAATGAAATCTTTCGAATAAAGGCATTTTAAAGTTTGTTTATTTATATAACAATTATTGTAAACACTTATGTCATAATAAGTTATATTCTTTTGTTCTCTTGCCAATAAATTAGCTAATGAATAAAAAAATCGGATCTTAATATGTTAAAAATGAATTAAAAGGCAAAAATCTGAAGTTAAGTTGGTGGGATAAAAAAAACATTTTCTTTCTTGTAGTCTTGTTGAAATTAGGTTGGCAATGTCTGCATTTTGAAATTCTTAAAATTAAAAATTTCTGCTTAAAAATAAAAATCTAGAATGGAGAATTTTTAAATTAAAATGATTTCTAATTGCGCATTGTAAAGTGAATGGTATCATAATTGAACAAGATAACCATTCAACTCATTATTTTCAAAGCTGTTAAACTCGAACTTCAGATTTTTCTTCTAAAGATTTGTAAATTTCCCGGTCCAAACATAAATTCTACAAAGAGACTGTTTTGAAGCACCTGATTTTCCTTAGTTTAAGAGCTTATATCTCTGTCCAGGAGATAAACGCTTTCAATTATTTTCTTTGACATTTTAGTTTGACTGAAAGAGAACTGAAGTAAATGTCCTGCGACATTTTTGCCATTGCATGAAAATGAATAAAGCAGGCGACAGGATTAACCCTCGAGAATACTGCCCACTCTCAGAGTTCTGAGCTGTTTTTAGTCCTTATAAACAAAATATTTTATCATAAAATGTTTATTTAACATCTTGTCTTTTTAAAATGTGCACAGAACTTTTATCACCTTTTCAGCATGTCATTAAAATAAAATGGTTTAGTTGAAATTTTGAAATAAAATAAATTTTTAAGGGTTAAACTACGATTAAAATAACATTTTAATAAATAAATATCAGGATAAAATATTGTATACTTTATCGATATAAAGCTGACTATTTAAAGAAGGATTATCGCTTGGTACTTAATAATTTTATTACTTAATGCTATTAATTATTAAGTAGTGTGAGGCAATTGAATTTTGAGATTCGAGTTTCAGTCCAACAATGCTAATAAATTAATAAGCTACTGTTTTGCATATTTTAAATTCCTGAATATTCCTAAGCTAGAAAATAATGTATATACAACCGTTGATATAACGTGAAAAATAAAAATATTGTTCAAAAGTATACATTCTTAAATCTTCTTAAATTCTCATAAATTCTGTGATATTCTCGGTTATATAACCTGCATTTAAATTCTCGGTAGTTTAAGAACTCTACCCGCTCTATTCATCCGACGAAGTAATAGTAAGGAGAAACCACGCTTATGCATTTGCGGCGGCAAAGCATGGCAACTTTCTCCGAATAGATGAGGGGGGGGGGGGCTTTCTCAACTTGTGAGTGGAATATCTGCGAGTACCGATAGTACCAAGAGACGAGTGCCATGGCTGTCATTTAAATGAGAGGCAAAGCAAAAGTTATTTTCGTGACGTGTTATGTACTATTTTTTCGTTGTTGGTAATTTTGAAAAAGATACTTATATTTCGAAGGTGTACGTATTTAATGCATAATTTAATTTAGAGTTAGCTTGGAAGTAAACTTTCCAAAACAGCTTTTTTAAAGTTGAACAATAGCAATTTATAGGTTAAGTGGTGCCGATTGGAATTCTGTAATTTTCGTAGCATTAATAATATTCGTTGTAATAATTTTGTACATAACGTGTGTTATACAAAATGTAAGCAATAAAAAGAACATTATTTTTACAAAAGCGTAAGTACTTAATGATAATTGTTACAGAACACTTTGATAAACAGTTTTGTAAATGTCACTGGAACGTTCATGTACGATTCTGCATATATTTAAATTACAGGAATTTGATAACATTTTAATTTCACAGTAATTTATCATTTAAATTTAGCGCTGAAATAGGCGGTGAGTCTTTCGGCTCTTAGAGACAGTACTTCGGGCATCTTTGTGGCTCTCGCAGATATTTCACTTAAAAGTCAGGACATCTATTCCGAAAAAGTTGCTATGCTTTCGTAGCACACAGTTCCTTCTCCTTACTATTACTCCGTGATTCATACACTCTTGCGTTGTTGTGGACTTGTGGAGATGTTCCGCTGTCGAGACGATCTTTTGAACAACTTCACCTTCTACTCTTTAGCCCAGGAACCCGCTTTTGCGCACGCGTATGTTCATTTTCGATAAAAAATGGATTCAGAAAAAAAGAAGAGGAATTCTGTAAAAATAAATTTTCTGTGCAAATTCTGCAGTGAAGATGAATTTCCCCTATATTCCTAGGAATATAGGGAAAATTCCCTATATTCCTATATTAGGAATATTATAATTCCTATATTCCTATATAGGAAAAATTCCCTATATTCCTATATTAGGAATATTATAATTCCTATATTCCTATATAGGGAAAATTCCCTATATTCCTAGGAATATATTTTCCCTATATTCCTAGGAAATCACATCAGGGAGATCCATGCTCTAATAGTTCCAGAGAAAACATAATTGAAATTATGTTTAATGTACAAAAATGCAATTGTCTAATTGAAAGTTAAATGTTTTTATTGAAAATTCATCTGTTCCAAAAAAATTCGTACCTTCTTCATCATTTTACTTGAAAATAAATTTTGTATGTGGAAAATTTAATTATTCTGTTGAATATCCGTTTCTTCTTATGTTAAAAATTAATTTGCTCCACTGACTATTTATTCCATTTTTTGGTGGAAAGTGTTTTAATTAATTTGTTAAAAATAATTGTTTTACTAGAGGAATCAGCATTTTTGTAACAAATTCATTTCTTTCGTTGAAAAATTTATTATTTCATTTTTGGCAAGAATTTGTCTTTGCGAGTTCAAAATTCATGTTTTCTTTTGAAGATTTATATTTTTCGCCAAAAATACTAATTTTCTTGGATCAAACTTAAACCCCTTTGTTGACAATGTATGTATTTAAAAAAATCGTCTTTGGTAGCAACTAATTTTGCGTTGAAAGCCGCGCACGCACACGGTTACTTGGACTTGGGGTAAAAAGTAGGGGGTGAAGGCATTCAAAAGATCGGCTCGTCTCCGCTGACCCAGTGACGCCAATTGTGACACCGTGTGTTAGTGCGCCTGTGTTAGGGCCGCGTGCTGATTGGCCGCATTTGGCGCGCAAATGAAAATCAGCAATTATGACTTTTCGTGGTGTGTTTTTTTTACTTTGAGCGTCGTTTGGCCAAGTCTTAATTGAAAAGAACAATATTTTGAGCTGACATTTTTAAAATAAAAATTCAAATATTATCCACATTATATTCTTCAATCAACTTCTGTATATTACGCTGCTGAATTATTATATGGCATTTAGAAAAATTTATCCATTAAAAAATGTCTTTTTCTTGTCTCAAATCAAAAGTTACATAATTAACATACATTCTCGTATAAATTTTATTAACCATTTATTTAAATTACGAGCATTTTTTCATTTTATTTTTGAATCGCGCGCCAAGTGCGGCTAACCAGTACGCAGCCTTACCGCAAGCGCAGTAGCACTGGGTGCCGACAGTGATATCACTACGCTGACCTAGTGTTACGTCCAAACTCAGCTATCGAATTTCTTCCGTTAATACTCTGCACTGATTTGTTGAGGTGTAGATAGGTTACCTGTCGTGGAATGTTTGAAACGATTAGCCGCGAAATATACACCAGATTTGAAAATAAATGATATAATTAATACAAAGCTTAATACTTTCTGATAAAAACGATTGATTTATTATAAGTCATCGATATTTATATGTTCATGGATGAAATATTCTTTTATTTGCTCTCTAAAAAAAACGACAATGATAGTGTATTGCACTTCGTGCTAGACGCGGCTAATTTGAAAAGGCTGGTATTAAGAATCGGGAAACACTTCCACAAGGGCAAACAATTTGGAGTCAGGACTTGACACTGTCCATCTTAAAATGTTTCACTCTAAACGTAGATTTTCAATTGACCCCCTTGACAATGATTATGGTCCATTAGTTGCCCTATGATCATAGTGGTTAGTTCTGATGAAAGATCCTCCATTGTCTCAACTCTCCCTATCATTAAGTCAATCGGAAGACTGGGTTATTCAGACCATACAGTCTCATATCTCTGACACACAGCAATTGTTTTGGGCACATAACCTATTTTCCTGTACACAGCTAATTATCCGGGTACACAACCCTTTATAAAATCCTGTATACTTCATCGTATACGTATGTCGACGCTTACTATCGCTGGTTTGAGAATGCGATCGAAAGTAAAATATTACGATCAATGAACGGAAAAAATACCATCACATGTGAGTATGCCTTAAAATGTATACGCTCTTAATAAAGATCTTATCAAATCTAAATGGATGTACATTTAAATTTGTTTTATTGATTTAACAATTATATCATAGTATCAAACCTCAACAATTTTGCCCTTCATATTTTGTTTTCCTATTCTAACCTCGCAAACTCCAGCTAAATATCTAGAAGACCTACAATAGTAGCACTTCCTCCTCTGCCTTTCACGCATATTATTCGAAAATCGGACATTCGGATAATTTCGCTGGATATGTCCGATATTTTTCGACACTTAGAACATTTATTATCACTTAGGTGGGGCGCTCTTGCCAATCACAGGTCCTGAAGATGTAAACTGCAATGTTCACGAAACGTAGGTAAACAAATTAGTAGTTTTTTACACGAGTGAAACCCGAAATATCACTTTTTCTCAAAATGAATCATCGTGAAAGCATATTAATTGTTCACGCTATAAAAAATGATTTTTATTATTCCTGTCACAATAATGACAACCAGTTTCCTCTATGCTACAATTACTTTTACCTTTCAATTTATTTTCTGTTTGCACATGTGCTATTCTCTTATTTGATTTAAATAGCGGTATCGGGGTTTGTCCTACATTAGAACTCAAATCAGCTTCGGGTGCTGACGTTCCTGTATGTACTCTTTCAACTTTTAAACTTCAGGTCTTCCTAATTCGCGAGTGCAATGGTTTGGTCTAGTGTATTTATCTCTGTATCTTTTATATGGGAGTAAATATTATAATCTAAACCACGTAAGAAATTCCCTATTGCTGTAGTTCTATAAGCTTTACACACTCCAATACACTCTTCCCCTGGAGTATTTTCTAAAACTTGAGAAACTAATTTCTGAAAAGTAAAGTTCACTTTTGCTCCATATTCCATAACAGTCTCACCCGGTTTAATCTGGACATTAAATAAATCATGCAAAAGTAGACTTGTGTCTTCGTTTTTAGAATATATTTGATTTAAGGTTCTCAATATTTCATATGAAGTGATCATCCTTCTATCTTGAATATGTTGTCTCGCTTCTCCAGATATTTTTGTTTTAATTAACATTGTGAAGAATTAGATATCAGAAGTGTCAACAGAACCTTTATTACTCGATTTTCGTTTATTCCTTGAACATGATGGTTCGATTTCTTCAATTGACGAGAGCGGGGGATCGCTATCCCGACCCCTATTTTTCCCACGCACGAATCCTCTTGGTGATCTGGAGGTTCCAGTTGAATTTCCACTTAAAGTTCTTGAAGACTTCCTTGAGACTCGCTAAAGTTCTGCAATCCAGGAAGTCCCTCGGGCCGGCAACTCTTCACGAGTCCGGTGTTCCAGTCATGAAGGTTCGTTACATTTTCAGGATTTATCGTTCATTAAGCTTGCGTTTGTTGAGAAATATCTAGTGGTTCATTTCAACGATTGACAATCTTGGTGCAATTTCAAAACACCCTTAGCTAACGGGAGTAAAAGCACACAAACCCCTAGTAGAAGATTGCAGCTTATTACTACAAGAAGTCTGCGATTTCTTCTACTTGACGCCACACACGTTAGTGGACAAAAACTACTCAAACCGCCCCTTGAGCACTCAATGTTTTCGGCCTAGTAGAAAAATTCACATTTAATGAGACAAACATCCTTAAAACTGAACTCGTGACCTATATTTTTCACGATACAGGTAAATCCCACAGAGCTGTCACCAATTTGTTACGTCCAAACTCTGCTATCGAATTTTTTCCGTTAATACTCTGCACAGTAGATAATTATATGTTCATGGATGCCATATTCTCTTCTTTTATCTCCAGAATAAATGACAATGATCGTGTATTACAGTTCGTGGTAGACACGGCAAATTTGAAAAGGCTGGTATTGAGAATCGGAAAACATATGACTACATATGACAGTCAAAGTGTGACTGTCCATCTTATTTGTTTCTTCACAAATAAGAATTGTTTGTAACTAACAAACAATTCTTGTACCAGTTTTATTCCTAACACAAGTAAGTTCAGCACTTAAGATCGAATCACATCGAAACACTAGTCGCGTAGTACGCGAACGCGAAATCGATAGGTCGCAATGCCTTTGAAGTTATCTGAATTCTTGTAAGTACGTTTAATCAAAATACTGAAAATCATAAGTGTCGCTGGAACAAAGCTTTAATGAGCACGGTGAAATGACAGGGGTCTATATTTATGACAAGTGTCTATATTTATATATATTTACGACAATGACAAGTGTCTATATTCGTAATCTCGGTTTGGGCGGGTTTTATTCCTACTTTTGGCTTTTAACCAATCAAAATTTTGACGTCACCCACTTTTAGTGTCGAATAACCACTCATAAATGAGGTCTCCTTGCTTCTCCTACTGATTTCGGGAATTAAGGTGAGTGACAGTTGAAGGATAATGGTTCTAAAGTCCAACTTTTATCACCGTAAAACATTAATCTATTTGAGTGACAGGTTCCTGTTTGTAAGTCCAAAGGTCCTCTTCTTACGGCGTCTGACTGGCGCCATGACTCATTAAAGATTCTAAAAATAGCTTAAGATCTCAAGTTCCTAACCTCAAAACCTACATTGGACAGTGAAATCAGCAATATCTTTGGTGAAAGTTTTAATGTAGTTAAATTCGGATAAAATACTCACATAGAGATTTCCTATGCTGCAATAAACTTATAATATTCGTAAAATTCGTGTACAATAATAATTACTTAATATTTATTTATTCTAAGCATTCATAATCAATTCCATGTTAAAGCCATTTGGATCTTCCTACCAGAGAATTTACTAGTTCTGAAAGCTTTTGGTAAGAGGGTCTTAGCGCCTTGGAGTTTTAGTTTATAAAAGGGCGCATACCGTTGCACTAGCAGCGTCACTCTCTCGCCTCCTTGGACCACCTTGTTCTCAATAATTATAACTTTTCTTTCAGGACTGTAGTGTAAGTCAGAGCATTTTCAAAATAGTACAGACTATTTTTTTCAAGATTTAAAAATTCTATGGACGCAGGGCCGGCTCTATCATAACGCGAACTACGCGATCGCCTAGGGCATCAAGTTTCGGGGCGCACCAAATCTATAGGACACTGTTCAACTAAGTAGCATTACTCTATTAGCAAAAAAGAAGTGACACTTGATCATCGCTTTTACGAGCATGAGTTTCTCTATTGTCTTTTTGCCAAAGATTTGAGCAGAATCTCTGGCTGCTTTGACCTCGTATCACACTATCACTTCATCCTGAAACCCACCTATAATACCCGTAAAGCAAGCGAATTTTTCGCGCGAAATTTGATTGACGACAAGTATGTCGATATTTTCAGGATTGGTTCGCGATTTCAGCGATTTTCATAAGTCCGCGTGGCGGCGTGATTGTCGCTAGACCAAGTTAGAGTTCCTTCAGGAAGAGTTGTGTCATGGAGAATAGACATAAGGAGACCAAACTAGTGGAACTGAACATGAACACTTTTCTGTTGCTAAAAGTAAGTACACAACATGTGCAAAATCTCACTTACGTATATTTAAAAACTTCCCGAGCGTGGCGTGCCAACCGCACTTAAGAATATATGGCCGCCGGTGTGAACGCGAGTCAAACATAAATAAATAATGATTGAACAACTAACAGTTTGTGAATAAAGGCAAGGGTGTTAAAATTAAAAATCGCTGTATAAAAGCGAAAGTTTCCAATAAGTGTGGTTTCAATTGTATAGCGTACAAAACTTTCATTTAGTTGTATGTTTATTGTTTTTGTTACAAACGCGCCGAATATCTGTCGCACGCATAGTGTTGGTAAAAATAATTTGATATTTCATAAACATGCTACCTACCTCTTCAATAGCGAATAATGCTTTATTCCGAAAACATTTCACAAAATCGTGTCTGATTATTAATTATTTTAGTATTTTTTCAAGCGACCTGTCAAAAGAAAACAATGGAGGCAGCCATATTTTTAAAGTGCGGGTGGCACGCCACGCTCGGAAAGTTTTGAACAATAAGTAAGTGTGATTTTACACATGTGTATGTGCGTACTTCTGGGAACAGAAAAGTGACCGTTTTTGAAGAAGTCCATGCATTACAGATTGGGCTCCTTATATCTATTCTCCTTGAGTTGTGTTGCGTTACCTCCTCCACTAGCCGCCGCGAAACCGGAATCGGAAATATGTAACAAAGCGCGAAACATTTAAAGTATTCTCTAGGAAACGTTATATGTCATTATACATTTTCGCGTAGTTTTTGTTTGGAAAATAAGCTTTTTAATAAAGAATTTAAAAGATTTAAAGTCACAATTTAAAAGAGAAAATATTGCGTCCATTTTTGCTCTTTCGTCTAAGAATTTTGAATCAAGCTGAATCAAAGGAAAAAGACATTAAAAACAAATATGCTAGCAAAAGAATGGCTATACAAATAACTTACCAATAAGAATTTAGGTTCTTCATGTTCTAAACTTGAAAGAAAAACTAACTACTTCTTTCATTGCGGATTTCTCAACTCTATTTTTAAAAATATTACTTTAATGTAATCTTTATTCTTTGTCTCATTTCCATTTTTTTTTTTTTAGTAAAAATTTAACATTTGTAGACACAATTCTCCCGAGGGGAATTCTAGACCTAGAAAAAAATGAACAGCTAGCGGCGTAAATAGCAACCTAGATGGCCGCAGTTCTGGTATGCGCGACTTAGACGAAAATGGAAAGTTTTTTGCCTAGACCTGGTGTGGGTTGCATTGTACTTTAGCATGATAGAGTCACCCTTGTGAAGTTAGCACCCCCATTTTCACTAATTTAGAAATATCGAATTTTTGTTTTTGTGATCGTTTCTTGGTCGTTTGTTGGTGTTTGTTGGTCAACTTTTGACGCTTGTCGGTGAAAATTCCAAAAGTTATTAATATTTAAAGTTTTAGGTGCAAACTTCAGACTAGCGCAAAAGGAATGTTTTCTAGCTCTCTAATTTTTTAAATTTTCCAAAAGTTCTTCGTGAAATTGTTTCTTGGTCGTTTGTTGGTGTTTTTGGTCAATTTTTAATGTTTTTTGTTCAAAATTAAAAAAAGATATTGGTTTTTGCACAATTGTTTGCATCCGGTGTATAATTGTCACCGCGCAAATGCTTCCGCGCAGCGGCCTCCTTGGCAGGTCAGCGTACTTGCCATTGGCGCGAAATTTTAAACAACGAAAAATGGCAGGAATATGAAAAAGAGTTTTTGGTTTCACATTATCAGATTCGCTTTAAAAATTTAGTGTGAATATTATAAAATTTATAGAAGAATACATACTTTTATATAATATACATAAAAATGCCAATTCTGCACGAAATCTACACATTCGAACCCTTTTATTTTTATTTTTCCAAAAATTATTATTAATTTTCTAGTATATAAATATAATTATTGCCTCTTTATGTATCATAAATATTATAACTTAAATGAAGAACTGTACTGTAAACTTCTGAGGAGTTTCAGCCATAAATTGTAACTGAATTTTTTTCGATTTGTTTTTAAAGAAAGTTCTCAAAGCACCTACGGCTCTGACGACTACATTCTCATTATAAAACTCGCGCTTCGTGCTCGATAATCTTTGTCCAAATAAAAAACTTCATCAAGATACGAAATATATATATATAATATTAATACATATATTTTATTTCTAGTAGAAATTTAGAGTGATACTTCCTAACTATTAAAAAAAAATTCCCTTTGTTTGCAAAATATTCTAAAGTTTGAAAAGCATATAACTCTTTGAGTTTTTATCGAATTTAAAAATGTCATTGGGACAATTTTCAAGCCTCTTTGCTGTGTACTAGAAACTTTTACAAAAATTTCTACAAAAAATTTAATTAAAATTTTTTTTAAATCTCTAACTTTTTGAATTTGTGTCTAATTAAAAAATTTAACTAAGACAGTTTCTAAATATATTTAATGTCTACCGACCAATTTAAATGAAATTTCCTAATCTTCCAGAATAATATTTTATTTTTTATTTTTCTGAACATTTTCAAAAGTTTCAAAAGTATATAACTTTTCTATTTTGTATCGAAATTGAATAAATTAATAAAAT
>NC_046658.1:164805109-164809512 GCF_010883055.1 Belonocnema kinseyi | reverse complement strand
TGCTCTGTTAAAAAGATTTTCTTGAAATCTCATTTTTGAAGAAACTGCGTGCAAAGTTCGGTTTCTCGTTTCAACGTATCTTGTACAAAGTGACCGATTTTCATGCTCGTCTTTGATTAATATTTAACCCCGAGAAAGAAAGAATTCACCATGTACAATTGGGTACGTTATTATATTTTTCTTAAAAAAAAGAAACATGCAAGAAATTAATCACAAGTTTTATATGTATGTAAAGTTGGTAGTAGTATGTATATAGTCCACTTTTTGACGAAATTGAGTTTTCTTAATAATTATATGTTCTCGTAGTTTTTATAGAATTCTAAAAGCTCCCTACGTATTTAAGAGAAAAAATGAACACTTATAAAATTAGCATTAAAAGAACTTACGTACTAATCGAAAAACTTTGATGGTATCATGGAAGGTACGTGAAGAAATGTTGAAACTATCCTAAGTATACGTTTAAAACGGATTATTATGTCTGGAAGTACAGGCATTCACAATTTATACGCATAAAGAAGAAACCCTTAAAAATTTATATTTTGTATTCGCTTACGAATATTTACATATTTACATATTTATATATTTGCATATTTACATATTTTGTAACATTCAGTAAAGGAATCTTTTTCATTCTTGCTTTAACATATTTTGTTATTTTTAAAATTGGTTGTTTCTCAAACTTACACAGTCAATTTTATACAATCTTTAATACTACCATTTATATTTATATATTTCCAAACTATAATTGCAGTTAATTATAGTAAATTTTATGTAACGAACCTGATAATTCGAAACCAAAAACTCTTAATTGTGTCCCTGCCATTCTTTGTTGTATGAAATTTCGCGCCAATGGCAAGTACGCTGACCCGCCGAGGCGGGCGCTGCGCGGAAACATTTGCCCTTGATAATTATACACCGGATGCAAGCAATTTTTAAAAATACAACACCTTTTTCAATTTTGAAGAAAAAGCATTAAAAACTGAACAAAAAGCACCAACAAACGATTCCGCGATAAATTTTTGGAAAATATAAAGAATTAGAGCGCTAGCAAACATTTCTTTTGTGCTAGTGTGAAGTTTGCACCCGAAACTTTGAATATTAATAAATTTTGCAGTTTTAACCAACAAATGTCGAAAGTTGACCAACAAAGACCAACAAACGATTACAAAAAGAAAAAAATCGATATTTCCCAAATTAGTGAAAATTGGGGTGCTAACTTCACAAGGGCGATAGGGCCGATGGTAGGGTCGATTTTAATTTCCCACATAAAGACAATATGGCTCACAGGAACCAACTATCTGGGGCGCAGAAACGAAAGCGTAAAGTAGCAGTAGACGAAGAGGCATCCCAAATAAAAGGCTCATTTGATAAGTACCGCAAAATCTCAGATAGTTTCCAACTAAATTTGCCGGGTCAGTTGCAGAAGGAGAAAAATGATGATATGAAGAAAACAGAAACATTCGAAGATTCAAAATTTTCGTTATCACCAAACCGCAACGAATCAAACGATGTAGACATAAGAAAATCAAATGTAGCTCAAACCGCGGATGCTCCTTCCAAAGAGAAAACAGGTGATGTCAAAACAAAGTTTGAAGATCCAGGTTTATGGGGAAATTGTATAGATGATAGTTTGCGCGAAATTCTTATTGAAAACGGGCCACATCAAGTCAAACATTTCCTTTTCCAAAAAACACAAGTAATAGAAATTTTTTACTATTCACCTTAATAGGTTACTTGTAAGCGTCGAATATGTACACCGGCAATGGCTACAATACTCTATTCCTAAAGATTCTGTCTTTTGTTTCTGCTGTGAACTTTTTCCTCAATCTAATGGTTTATCTTCTTTGTCTATGGGTGGGCAAAATGATTGGAGTATTCATCTGCAATCTTCTTAAGGCATGAAAAGAGCAAATTTCACCTTCACAGTTTTCAAGAATAGAAAGAACTTGAATTAAGATTAAAAATCTTTAACTTTTAATCAAGGGCATCTACATTTGATACAAAAAGAGGAAAAGTACTGAAAGAAAATTTTAAAAAGACTTTTTCCTTTAGTAAAAGTACTGGCAGCTCAAAATCTTGCTTTAAGAGGAACAACAGAAAATTTTTACAAGCCTGGTGACGGTAATTTTCTCAAATTTCTTGAGTTTCTTGCTTTGTTTGACCCAATCATAAACGAACATCTTTCAAAACTTCAAAATAAAGAATTTCATTTCCATCATTTGAGAAAAAACATACATAATGAGATCATTAATCTTTTTAGTTCTGATGTGCGAGATGAATTCGTTTCATCTGCTAGATTTGCCAAATACTTTTCAATTATTCTTGATTGTATGTATGATCTTAGTGATAAAGAGCAAATGACTGTTATCATAAGATTTGTCATATTTCCAGGTGACGAATATCAAGTAACAGAACATTTTTTAGGCTTTTTATCCTTAAGTGAAACTACTGGTGCCAATATAAGCAATATTATTCTTGAAAAGTTGAATGAACTGAAACTATCGATTAAAGATTTACGGGAACAATCCTACGATAACGGGGGTAATATGAAAGGCCAAAATAATGGCTTTCAGCGTAAAATAGTGACATCAACCCGCGAGCTTTTTTCGTGCTATGTAATCCTCATTCTTTAAATCTCGTGGTCAACGATGCTGCTGATTGTTGTTTAGAAACGACATTATTTTTCATGGATGTACAAGCTATATACAACTTGTTTTCTGCGTTTACACAACGTTGCTCAGTTTTATCACGTTATGTACCCAATTTGACTTTGAAACCGCTAAGTTCTACGCGATTGGAAAGTCTCATTGACGCTTCAGAACCTCTTCGGTATCAACTTAGCAATGTACATGCCGCTCTACTAGATATGGCCGATTACGCTAATTTGAAAGGTTCAATTATAAATGCAACGCAAATTCAAAGTGAAGCTCTTGCTAACAAAATGATGATTTTCAATCATCGTATCTAAGAAAAAAATACGGAAGAAACAGAAACAATTTTCGTATGAGGGAAATGACGAACATATTGTAGGTGAGACGCAAAACTTCAAGATAAATTTTCATTTCTCTATTTTGGATACTGCTATCAATTCCATTGATGAAAGATTTCTACAATTGAAGCATATGAACTCTGTTTTGGATTTTCGAACGATGTCCACAGTACCTTAAATGAAAGTCGATAAACAATTTTGAAAAATTTCCAAAAGTGATAAAATTTTTCCACCTTCAAAAATTCAAAATATATAGATGCTTTCGATTTATTTGGTGAAATCATATCATCCTTCGCTAAGCTCAAAGCGCGAAAAATGACAATTTGATAGTGATAAGATCTCTGACTGACGAATGTGACACTATTCGTGATATTATTTTGTAACACATTCGTTTTTAAACGAAAAATAAATTCAATTGTGATAAGTTTAAACAATAAATGTATATAATTATTTAAACGTTGTCACAGGCTTGAGATGGTTACTATCCAACATGTCGAAGGCATTTTTGATTAGAGTTGGATTTTTATTTGATTATTTCGTACGGGGCTGTCCCGGTACAGATCATTAGTCACGGACGCATTTTTATAATGCAATCAAGTGATGTGACGAGAGCAGTCTGTCCCAACATTTTGGACAAAGTCTGGCTTTCACCCCATCATTGGCGGATTGGGTTGTAGTTAAGTGCACGATGGGGGGACCTACAGCTTAAGGTGAGTTCCGAACCACCAGCACCTTAGTTAAGGTACGTAGACAAATTTCCAGAGGTCCCGGCTTTTTGTATATATCGCTTTAATTATACCTGAGCTGAAAGTATGGCTCTTTAAGAAGTTGATTATTTTCAAAATTCTATTTGAAATAAGCCCACGGTGATGCCAATTTGTCTAGTTTTTAAGTAGATATTGCAAAAATGGTGTGAATTTAATTGTTTTCTTAAATTTTCAATAACTTTCGAAATAGTCAACGTTTTTCAATTTTCTTGGGCTTATTTTGAAGCTTTTTTTTCACCGTATCATAACAGCTTACGAGTCTGAATCATAAGAAATTTCTTTTCAAATTGCAAGAACTTGAATTTGTAACAAAAAAGTTGGATAAATTGAAATATTATTTGTGGTAAAAAAAATATTTTTGCAAAATATATAAAACATATAATCATAAATAATATTTCAATTTTTCTAACTCTTTTGTTACGTTGTTGACTATTTCGAAAGTTATTGAAAATTTAAGAAAACAATGAGATTCACACTATTTTTGCAATATCTACTTAAAAACTAGACAAATTGGCGTCACCCTGGGCTTATTTTAAACAAAATTTCGAAAACAATCAACCTTTTAAAGAGACATTTTTAGCTCCGGTATAATTAAAGCGATAAATACAACAAAAAAAAAACGATTTTCCTAAGTGATTCAAAACTTT
>NC_046658.1:164795867-164805009 GCF_010883055.1 Belonocnema kinseyi | reverse complement strand
CACAACAAACAATGACTTACCTAGGGCCCCAGATTTTCTCGAGCTGACTCTGTGTGGACGGATACTCGTATTAAGTAAAAAGTAGAAGAATTTATGTCCACAACGCAGGCAAACAACGCACGGTAGAAAAAAGTAAAAATGTGAAAAGCGTTGAATTTAATTCACCTTCTGGGGTTAATAATTCAACTAGCTTTTGATCAATATGTATTTCTAGGATATAAAATTATTATATTCACCAAATGAATTGAAGAAGGCCGCCAAAGTGAATACGAATGGACAGACAATTCTCATTTTCGCAAAGCAGACAAGAAACTAATTAATATTTTAGTGAATAATTTTGTTTAAATCTATGACTAATATATAATGACAAATATATACACGAGTAGTTGTTATCTCACATACACATATCTGAGATAAGGACGATTTATGTCAAAAGAGTCTTTTTTCTGTAACATTTAATCATTCTACATCTTTTATTATTATTATTATAATTATTATTTTATCACAGAAATAATGATTTCTTCTACAAAAATTAATGTGAGACAAAAAAAACTAGAGAGGCACAGTGCCTACAAAAACCATGTCATAGAAATTTTCTAAACAAAATTATTTTCTTCTGTGAAAACAGCCCGCAATATACAAAAATATCAAAAAGCAAATTGTTTGAAAAAAGTAACAGGGCTCTATGCCCTGTTTGAGTTTTTTCATTTTTATTGATTTTTGTGTGTTTTTATTTCCTCAATGTATTGAAAATATATTTATTAAATTTGTATACAATAAATTTATTGTATTCTAAAACTGGCACAACGTATCCGTATACCTTTTGTACAAGCATGTGGATCAAGCAATATACATTTATTGTTGTCCTCAAAAATAAGTTGAAGAATTTTCACAAAATGATTCAAAAAGCATTTTTTATCTTACTTAATGCATCATCTTAATGTACACAAACAAAGATTTTAGTAATACCGAGGGTGGCCGATTTATTGAAAATGGTAAGAAATGTTCGGTTATTTTGCTAAATATAAAAAAGGCTTTAATGTTCATAAAATAATAGCTATCTGTTATTTTATGAACAGTAAATCTTTTTTTTTATTTAGAAAGCCAATCTAATGACTTTTATTTACTGAATCCCCGGTTCCCCTCAAGTAATTCTTTTTTTTCATAAATTCATCTCTGCAGGTAAATGATACATCTGGTTTCTAAAAAACTTTATCTTCTTTGGGTTCAAGATTAAACCACTTGGTTGAAAATGAAACGGTTTCTGGTATAATTTTGATTTTACTTGACTTAAATTTCAACTACTTAGTAGAAAATATGTCTCTGTAGGTTAAAGCATTAACTATTTGATTAAAAATTGATTTATTTCGTTGAAATTCTTCTTTTCGCTTGAAAATGCAGTTATTTTGTTGACAAGTGAACTATTTTGTTGAATTTGCATCTCTTATGATTTAATGTTTTATTTAGAGTTGGGTACAAAATACCTCAACTACATTCCTGAAATACATGTATTTCAGCACCATGTGGTTGAAATACATTACGGGGAAAATACAACTCAGCTGATGTAGAGTTCTGTGGCACGCATCGTTGCGCAATAGAGTTATGCAATGCACATGGCTGCTCAGTAGAGTTATGTGGCGCATATCGCCGTGTAATACAGTTATGTCGAGCTCATGATGCGCATAAGATGCTTGTGATGTTTAGGTCTGCGCAGCGGAATCGTGCAATACGCGTGCTGCACATTAGAACCATGAAACGTTTAGGTTTGCGCATTAGAGTACATGCGTATTACATAACTATGCTGCGAAGTCGTGCGCACAATAGAACTCTACTGCGTATCCATATGAATAATATAGCTCTACTGCGCAGTTATGCGTATCCCAGAACTCTACTATTCATCCATGTGCATCACAGAAATATACCGCGCAGACATGTACATCACAGAACTCTACTGTGCAGCCATGATAATCACGTAACTCTACTGCGCATCTTAAGGAACCAAATAAGGGCACGACACCGCTATAGACACTTGAAGACTGTACTGCGCATCCGAACGAGCCATGTATCTCTAATGCGCACCGCTACACACCGGAGGTCCGTAATGCGCAACCTTGAGTGCAGTGTATATCTTCAGCGCACCTATACATGAATTAGGCCTTTACTGTGCACACGCGTGTACCACACGTGTCTGTCGATCATCCTTACGCACTGCGGAACTTATTGCGCACCTTTAGGCATTATTAAACTCTACTGCGCAGTACTATATAATGGAGGACTCTATTGCAGAATCCGGTAGACTAGAAGACTCTACTGCGCAGCGTAATGTGTCACATAATGGTTCCGCGCAGAGCTATGCACCATATTGTAGGATTAACCCCCCCCCCCCATTGATTTTCGCTCTTCTCTCTCCCAACTTCTCTCCAAATCCCACTTACCACCCCTCCTCTCATCACAATCAACATTCACTCCTCTCTCTTTCTCCCTACTCTCTCCTCTCTTTGTCCCTCTTTTGCACTCCCACTCTTTGATCATAATATTCCTATGCTTATTATACACGCTAGGAATTTTTAATTTAATTTTTATATGCTGATAGTAGAAACTATTTTCAAGAAAATACACAAAATACCTCAAATACATAACTCAATTCTAACATGTATTTCAAATCATATTTCAAAATACGGCTATGAATTTTGTAGTTGTATCTGAACTACCTCAGCTAATTGTATTTTCCCCTTGAGGTATTTCAAATGTATTTTGTTTGAATGTAGTTTGTATTTTAGATATCTCAAATACAATTTTTGTGAAATACTGCCCAGCTCTGGTTTTATTCTCTGCCCGTGATGTAATTGCACCGTGGCTTTGGTGGTTCGGAACTCACCTTAAATCCTAGGTCCGCTTAGAAAAAAGCTGGTTACCTACCAGGGTAAACTCAAGAGCCCGGAAACTACGTTGGCTCGACCTTGCCGAGCCCGAAAAGACGTTTTGCGACCCGCGGCCGGGTCTGAGAAAGTTTTTTCGTGTATTATGGGATAGAAGGCTTTTATATACATACTGACAAAGTTTTTGTCTGGGCTTGACTTGGCGGCAAAACGTATATTTATAGACTTTTTTAATTCAAGCTATCACAACCAGGCGCCGCAACCATCGATATACGAATACTGTATAAGCGACGAATAGTTTTTGCACGTATATTACCGACCTCACTTTATCAGTTCACTGAATGTTTTCTTGATCCTAAGGACTTTTTTTGTGAATAAAATATCAAGCTGAAATTTGGAAAATGTATTAGAGTACAATAAAGTACATCTAGGTACTTCGAGAAATGCAAGAGCCGAAATAAAACTACGTTTAAGTACAAATCTTAATGATAAAAGATGTAAAAAAAAAAATTTCAACTATCAACTCCATCGGCAGCAGCCGGTAACGTTGAACACGAAAATACGAACCCTGGCGGCCACTAGACGAGGCTCTAGAGGGTTCGTATTTTCGTGTTCAACCATGGACATAGGAAACACGAGACTAGGCATGCCATCCTAATTTGGACGAACAAAACTGTGCATGAAAATATAAACATGTGGGCGCTGCCATGTTTGTCGCGGAACATCAAAATGAGGCGGATCTCCCCCCTCATTGGGCAAAGGATCCGAGAGTGATTGCTGTTTAGTGATCCCAGATCTGAAACCAGACGTGGTCCAATAATATGACACGTCTATGTCGTGTGAATATGGTAGGAGACGATTTAAATGCCTGGGTTGCGCGCGCAACCCATTTCTTCTCTTCTGAATTTGAAAACTCAAAGGTGCACGATTGCCGGTCGGAACACTTCGGCGGTTCTATTTATATCTCTATCTCCTTTGACATAAAATGAAGAGAATGGGATTTTAATATTTCCAGATTTCGATGCAGGGCTGGCGATTCTCATGATTTGAATACTTCGCGCGCCACTTTAATGCGTTTATTTTGAGGTTACGTTACTTCAAGTATAAAATATAAATTATATAAATATTAATACTATTATGTATATATATATATTATTAATTATACTATTATAATTATGTTATATTATAATAGTCTTATTTAAATCTTGATCCGCATTTGAAAGAAATTAAAGAAGTTGGTGGTTTTGGAATTCATCTCGTTTGGATAAAAACTCAATTATTTGATTGAAAAATTAATTATTTTGTTAAAAATGTGACTATTATGTAAAAAACTCCTCTTTTCTATCAAAAATTCAACTACTTTGTTAAAAATTTTATTTCTTTTATTTGAAGGATCATCTCTTTCGTTGAAAATACATTTTTTAAACTGACAATTAATCTGCACCACTTTTGGTTAAAAAATCATGTATTTTATTAACAATTCGTCTTTCTTTGTAGAAAGTAAATTGCTTTATGGAAAAGTTATACTTTTTGATTAAAAATTACATTTTTCGGTTGAATTATCAACTGTGAATATTTTTTGGTTGCAAAGTCGTTTAGTTGTAAATGCAACTATATTGTTAAAAATTAAAATCATAATTTTTGGGTGAAAAATTCGATTATTCACTTAAAGTTCAACTACTTATTAAAGAAATTAATTTTTTCTTATTAAAGATTCATAATTATAGTTGAAAATTCAACTATTTGCCTTTAAATTAGGTTAAAAATTCAGCTTTTTTGTAGATAATACTCTTTTTCACTTTAAAATTTAAAAATTTCTTAAAATTCAATTGACCTTTTTTAGTAGAAATTTAATCTTTTTGGTTGAAAATGTATCATTTTTGGTCAAAAATTCAATTTTTTGGTTAAAATATGAACTGTACATCTTCTTGGGTTTAAAAGTCGATTGTTTCACTAAGAGCTGAACTACTTTGTAAAAAAAAGACTTTTTTTAACAAGGTTTGATAATTATAGTTGAAAATTTAACTATTTGGTTGAAAGTTTAACTCTTTCATTGAAAACTCATATTTTCCGCTTAAGAAATTAAACTTTTTGTAGATAATTCGTCTTTTTGACTTTAAAATTAAATAATTTCATTGAAAATTCATGTATTTTGTTTGAAATTTGTCTTTTTTTGTAGATCATTAATTTTCTTGGTCGAAAATTCATGTTATTGGTTGACAATTCAACAACTTTGTTGAAAATAAATTTTTTCCGTTGAAAATTATTTATCTTTATCTGAAAATGTAACTATTATAGGATTAATTAAAAATTAATCGTATATATTGGGTAAGTTCGAAAATCGTTTTTTTTTATAGAACATTAATCTTCTTGGTCAAAATTCACCTTTTCCCTTGAAAATTTAATAATTTTGTTGAAAATTCGTTTTCTTCCTTTTTCAATTCAATTTTTTTGTCACAGCTTTTATCTGGAAATTGAACTATTCCATTTTCGATGAAACTGTATCCTGTAAAGCGTATTAGTTAAAACACCAATTATTTGTTAGAAAATTAATTCATTTGTTAACGATTATGACTTGAAATATTATTTCAGCGTAAAAGATGTTTATATTTAACCCATTCAATTTGAAATTTTTTAATTAAAAAAAGGAAATTACGTTAATTATCAGCAATATTTGACCGTTCATTTAAAAAAATCCATTACGAACAACTGTTAAAAACTATACAAATTGAACAGAATGGTTCCAAATAGAAAGCCTTGAATTGCTAAATTTGTAATGAGCTGAATATAAAGTTTAAAAGCTACAATTTTAATTGAAAAAAAGATTGAGAATTAATTTAAAACTTGAAATTATTTCAAATAATTTGAAACACGATTTAGACTTTTTCAGATTAAAAAAAAAGAAGCTTTTTGAGAATTGTACAGTATTTAAAAAGAATAACAAAAATTGTTGTGATTGCTAAGAACATTGAAAATGATTGTTTATTTTGACAAAAAAATTTTAAGTGAGTATTTGAAAACATTTTAAAAATTAAAAAATAAAAGAATCCGGAAGATTTTAAGGAAATTTTTTTATTTTGCATTTTTTTTTAATTTTAGGAAAAAATCTATTTAACAAAATATATCAATTTTCAACCAAAAAGTTTACTTTTTAAATAATTAAATTAATTTTCTATCAAATAATTGGTGTTTTAACTAATACAATGTACAGGATAAAGTTTCAACCAAAAATTGAATAGTTCAATTTCCAGATAAAAACGATTAATTTTTAATCAATCCTAGAATAGTTACATTTTCAGATAAAAAATTTTTTTTAATCGATAAAATAAATTTTCAATAAAGTTGTTAAATTATCAACCAATAACACGAATTTTCGACCAAGAAAATGAATGATACACAAAAAAAGAGAAATCTCAAACAAAATACATGAATTTTCAACGAAATTATTTAATTTTAAAGCCAATAAATCGAATTATCTACAAAAGGTTGATTTCTTTCAGCGAAAAATATGAGTTTTCCCTCAGAGAGTTAAACTTTCAACCAAATAGTTAAATTTTTAACCATAATTATAAAACCTTGTTGAAAATAACGGTATTTTTTTACAAAGTAATTCAGCTCTTAGTGAAATAATCGACTTTTAAGCCCAAGAAGATGAACAGTTCATATTTCAAAAAAACAATTGCATTTTTAACCAAACATGATACATTTTCAACCAAAAAGATTAAATTTCTACCAAACAAGGTCAATCCAACAGAATATATGAACTTTCAACAAAATTATTTAATTTTAAAGTCAAAAAGAGTATCATCTATAAAAAAGCTGAATTTTTAACCCAAAAGTATGATTTTTCAACCAAAATTTTAATTGTCGACCAAATAGTTTAACTTTCTATGAAATTGTTGACTTTTAACGCCCAAAGATGCAATTTTAACGAAAAAGTTAAATGTTTAAAAAAAAATTTAATTTGAAGGTACATAGTTGAATTTTCAACAATAATTATGAATCCTCAATAAGAAAAAATTAATTTTTTTACTAAGTACTTCAACTGTAAGTGAAAGTTAAACTATTCGGTCGCCAATTAAAATTTCGGTTGAATAATCATATTTTTGGGTTAAAAATTCAGCTTTTTTGTAGATGATACTCTTTTTGACTATAAAATTAAATAGTTTTGTCGAAATTTCATATATTTTGTTGGAAATTGACCTTGTTTGGTAGAAATTTAATCTTTTTGGTTGAAAATGTATCATTTTTGGTCAAAAATGCAATTGTTTGGTTGAAATGTAAACTGTACATCTTCTTGGGCATAAAAGTCGATTATTTCACTAAAAGTTGAATTACTTTGTAAAAAAATACTGTTTCTTCAACAAGGTTTTATAATTATGGTTAAAAATTTAACTATTTGGTTGAAAGTTTAACTCTTTGATTGAAAACTCATATTTTTCGCTGAAAAATTCAACTTTTTGTAGATAATTCGTTTTTTGACTTTAAAATTAAATAATTTCGTTGAAAATTCGTGTATTTTGTTTGAAATTTGTCTTTTTTTGTAGATCATTAATTTTCTTGGTCGAAAATTCATGTTATTAATTGAGAATTTAACAACTTTATTGAAAATTTATTTTTTCTATTAAAAATTTTTTTTTTTATCTGAAAATGTAACTATTCTAGGATTGATTGAAAATTAATCGTTTTATCTGGAAATTGAACTACTCAATTTTTAGTTGAAACTTTTAATTTTTTAAATGTTTTCAAATACTCACTTAAAATTCATTTGTCAAAATAAAAAATCATTTTCAATGTTCTTAGCAATCACAACAATTTTTGTTATTCTTTTTAAATACTGTACAATTCTCAAAATCTTTTGTTTTAAGTCTGCAAAAGCCTAAAGCGTGTTTCAAATGATTTGTAATAATTTCAAGTTTTAAATTAATTCTGAATCTTTTTTTTAATTAAAATTGTAGCGTTTAAACTTAAAATTTAGCTCATTACAAATTTAGCAATTCAAGGCTTTCTATTTCGAACCATTCTGTTCAAATTTGTATAGTTTTTAACAGTTGTTCGTAATGGATTGTCTTAAATGAATGGTCAAATACTGCTGATAATTAACTTAATTTCCTTTTTTTGATTAAAACATTTCAAATTGAATGGGTTAAAAATAAAATCTTTTACACTGAAATAATATTTCAAGTCATAATCGTTAACAAATTAATTCATTTTCCAACAAATAATTGGTGTTTTAACTAATACAATTTACCGGATACAGTTTAACCAAAAATGGAATAGTTCAATTTCCAGATGAAAGCTGTGATAAAAGATTGAATGGAACATAGAAAAATAACGAATTTTCAACAAAATTGTTAAATTTTCAAGGGAAAAGGTGAATTTTCGACCAAGAAAATTAATGATCTACAAAAAAGACAAGTTCAAAACAAAATACATGAATTTTCAAGGAAATTATTCAATTCTAAAGTCAAAAAGACGAATTATCTACAAAAAGTTGAATTTCTTAAACTAAAAATATGAGTTTTCAATCAAAGATTTATACTTTCAACCAAATAGTTAAATTTTCAACCATAATTATAAAACCTTGTTAAAAAAACGTATTTTTTTTACAAAGTAGTTAAACTCTTAGTGAAATAATCGACTTTTAAACCCAAAAAGATGTACAGTTCATATTTAAACCAAACAATTGCATAGTTGAATTTTCAACTATAATTATGAATCCTTAATAAGAAAAAATTAATTTTTTTACTAAGTAGTTCGACTTCAAGTGAATAATCGAATTTTCCACTCAGGAAATTATGATTTTAATTTTTAACAATATAGTTGCATTTACAACTAAACGACTTTGCAACCAAAAAATATTTACAGTTGATGATTCAACCGAAAATGTAATTTTTAATCAAAAAGTATAAATTTTCCATAAAGTAATTCAATTTCTACAAAGTCAGACGAATTTTTAACAAAATACATGATTTTTTAACCAAAAATGGTATAGATTAATTGTCAGTTTCAAAAATGTATTTTCAACGAAAGAGATGAATCTTCAAATAAAAGAAATAAAAATTTTAACAAAGTAGTGGAATTTTTTATGGGAAAGAGGACTTTTTTGCAAAATCGTTACATTTTTAACAAAATATTTATTTTTTCAATCAAATAATTGAGTCTTTATCGAAACGAGATGAATTCCAATATAGCCAATTTCTTTAATTTCTTTTAAATGCGGATCAAGATTTAAATAAGACTTATAATATAACATAATTATA
>NC_046658.1:164783369-164795767 GCF_010883055.1 Belonocnema kinseyi | reverse complement strand
AATATTTATATAATTTATATTTTATACTTGAAGTAACGTACCTCAAAATACACGCATTAAAGAGGCGCGCGAAGTATTCAAATATGAGAATCGCCAGCCCAGCATCGAAATCTGGAAATATTAAAATCCCAACCTCTTCATTTTATTTCAAAGCAGATAGAGATATAAATAGAACCGCCGAAGTGTTCCTACCGGCAATCGTGCACCTTCGAGTTTTCAAATTCAGAAGAGGAGAGATGGGTTGCGCACGCAAACCAGGCATTATATCGTCTCCTACCATATTCACACGGACATAGCCGTGTCATAGTATGTACCACGTCTCGTTTCAGATCTGGGATCACTGTTGCTGCTCGCTTGAGAATTTATAACCTGACCTAAACTACGTCATTTCCACCTGGCTCCTCTCCCATTGGTCGGATTTCGGAGACTTTCGCAACGTCGCGTGGATAACAGTAGGACTAAAACAATGCTGTACGATGTGAAATGATTCAGTTATTTATAGAATTATTGTTTAATTATCTTTTGCTATTTCCTTCAAAGTACATAATGTAAGCTATTGTGTTTGCTTTCCAAAAGCGTCCCTAGTCATTCACAACGTAACGGGCTCGTTTATTACAATTAGTATCCTCGCACCGTGATTACAAATTCGGAGTTTAAGCGGTACGGGCCTGAACTAAAGTGTGACCACACGTACAGTAAATGTCGATGGTATAGATTTACGCATCGGATTTGCCTGGAAATTAGATAAAATATACGCTCTGTTGTTCGGAGACTTCGGAATCTTCTGAAGTAATTCAGGTCTTGCAGAAAGTTCAGGTAGTTGCCTGTTAATCTCTGCAAGCAATTCCCGTTGAGGTTTTCAGTAGTTAGGTTGACAGCAACGACTCATGGTAAAACTGGCGGGAGAATTTGAATGATACAGTCAAAGTGTCAGTAGGAGTAGCGATTTAGTGGATTCTTTTCGGTGTCCCGATGATTCTCAACCTCCTGTGGCATCCCACGATGAATTCGGAACGTATCAGCGATAAGAAGTTAAATCATAAACTAGATCTAAACGTATCATGGAGCATCTCGTAGACTCAGTGGTCTATAGTGGAAATATAATTCAGAACTTGATGAATTATCATTAACTATCATTTTTACCATAACATGTGCCTTGTGAGTTGCAAAATGCAACATCACAATACTAGTTTCAAGATCTCAGGTATTCCCGCCTCTAATCCGACCCGAGATATACAGGGAAAATGCAAGTAAGGGGTAGCAATAGTGGGGATACACTTAAGTAGGTTTTAATGCGAATTGGGCGATGACCGATTGACTATATCTTTCTCTACTTTGAGAAGCTCAGAATTTAAATTTATTTGTTTTGAAGACTTTTAAAGTGATCATTGAAAACTTTGCAAATTTTACCTTTTTCAACGTTTTAAAAGTGAGATTTAACTGCAACTTTCAATGAATCAATTTGCAATCATTCATCGGGGAACAAGCCTATGGATTGAAAATGATTGAACTATTGATACTTTTAATTGAAATAAAATAATGTTACCATTAAAGAATATTGAATATTAATTTTTATAAATTTTCCGTTCTTCTAATTTTGAATTTCGAATCTATTATATATTAATCCTTTTTTATATTTATAACGATCTCGAAAAGTAAAAAAACTTTAATAATTAATATATTAATTACTTATTCATTATCAATAATCTCATAAAAAGTTTCGTAAGTCGAGGAGAAAAATAGAACCTGAGTAAAACGTCCGTACCGGATCCCTTGATCGAATCTGACACCAGATTCTGATTCCGCCACCCAATAAACATGTAGGTATAGAGGCCTAGTTCACAGCGTATAAAAATTGTATTTTTTTGTATGCCTTTGTAATTTGGAAACACGATACTTGAGACATAAATCGTAGAAAGAATTGAAATTAACAGGGCGTCACATAAATTAATTTTTTGTTGCATGATACATTTTTTTCATTGGCAATGGAAATATTTGTTTAAACACTTATTTTAAAGTTAAGAATTTAGAAAGTGGGATGAGAATTAATGTAATTAATGTGAACTTTTTTCCTGAAAAAGTTAATACTTTTTGTGAAATTAAATTTCTTTCTTTTAAAATTTAACTGTTTTGTCAAAACTGCGTTTTTTCTGTTTAGCAATTAGTTCTGTCTTCTATTGAAACTTGCCTAATTTGTTAATTTTTTTTCAGAAATTAATTTTTCGAACGAATAATTAAACGAATAAATTTTTCCTTCCAAAATTTACCCTCTTTAGCTAAATCTTTATAAATGTGCTTTTCTTCGATACTACATATATGTCGACGATACGATCATATGCATTACAAAAACATGCTGATGTAGTTATCAAGACCTTAAATGCTTATAATAAAAATCTACAATTACCTTTAAATTAGAACAAAATAATAGGATAATTTTCTGTACATGGCATCAATTAGGAATAATAACCATATTATCACTTATTTAAAAAGCCAATGTCATCAGACAGACTAATTCACTTTTTTTTAAATCATTCATTACAACAACAACAAAATATCGTGTACAATTTTGTTGCCACATCAATATTATTATGTCGTAATGAGTTCTACTTTAAAAATTTAAAAATAATTGAAGAGTTACTGATCAATAATGTTTATTTAATTTGTTTTATTAATAAAAACGTAAAAATCTTCATAAATAAAATTAAATATCACTCTGACAGCAAGGTAGTAAACAAATACCAGATTAGTTCACATGTATATGAAATTAAGGTTTGTCTTCCTTTTTCTAATAATTTTACAAAACTCTCCAAGATTTTATGCAGTAGCAATATTGCTACGATCCGAAAAATTAAAAAACTTTAAGTTCTGTAATAAAATTAGGTAAAAATACTAGAGAAAAATGGGATAAGATAAATCTAGTTCACAAATTTTTCTGTAAAAAATGCTCTGCATCTTATGTAAGTGAAATAAAAAGATCTTTAAAGGCTCGTATTAATGAACACATTATTAAGAAGAAAACGCAGTTGGGTGTTTATAAGCTCCAATATAATTAAAATCGCAAATTTAAATTGGATAACGTAAATATTACGGATCGAGCGATTTTTTGGTTTCTTCCGAAATCAAAAACATTTCATGACATATCGAAAACTACCAACACCGGTTTAAAACTTTTTAACATAATTTTCCTGTCTTTATGTTTGAGGATTCTTCAAATTTTTAATTATGAATCTGAAATTATCATTATGAAATATAATATAGAGGATCAAATATCTAGTTGTTCTTGAATAAAAATATTCTCTGTATTAACATGATTCTTCACAAGAGAACAGAATATAAGTAAATGTAATTGCAAGATATCAAACTGATGTATCTTAAGAAGCTTGCGGACAAACACAATTAAATAAATCACGAGACAAAAAACGCGTGTCAAGCAAGCTGAAATATAAAATTTTCATGAGGACAAAATTAATGAAGGAATCGATAGTAGATTGTTGTAGTTAATTTTTTAATTATTAATAGTTAATCACAATAAATTATATTGCATTGACAAACTTTCCTTGTCACAAGACAGGTAACAAATATAACAATTTTTGAAATAGAAGTAAGCATCCTCTGAACATTGTTTTTTCTTGAACAGTTTATTATTACATGTCGGTTTGATTTGCGTCATGAGAGTTCTTGTAAATTTCCCTGTTATTCCTATATGCATTAGTGTATACTCTCGTCATTTGCATCATCCTGTGTCCAAGGGGATCTCTGAACATTATTTCCTCTGGCAAGGCTTCTATACGGTCTGCTTCACGATTTGCATGTTCGCATGCTACAATGTGTGCTTGTATGTCTATTCGACTGCTCGATGTTGGTCTAAATGAATGGGCAACATCTTCGCGCATCCTAACAAGCTTAAGATGACGGCCTGTACCCAATTTCTGAAATTCCTCTCGATGCATGGTATACCATTGGTCTTTAATCACATCAAATACGACAAAGACACCAGATGTGTTAAATAAAGTGCATAACGGATCAATATAATCTCTGTTTATCCATCCAATGGTGACATAATCCCTTGCTGCAAATAAAATTGGCTCTGGCTCCACCATTTTGCGTCTACCTAGTTGGCGCAAATTGTGGAAGTTTACAGTCCTGCTGCTAGAAATTTTTTCCATGCGAGGCAAGGCACCGTTGCATCCAGGAAATAATTCCTTCACAGTCCTCAATGTTGAGCTCAATTCTGTTTGAAGATAAAACAAGGTAAACAATGAAATTCATGATGGATATTACATGCATGAGGATGATTAGATATAGGGAAACGAAAAACGCAGAGAAAGAGGAAGAGAAATGTTTTTTCTTTAAACTGACGCAATTTTTCAATTGAAATATATATGTAAAACAATCTTTAAATGTTGTCATATGAGCTGATGTTTGCATTCCTCAAATCTCCCGGATTAAAGTAGGACACGCAGGGTTTTATATTGCCGTGTCAAGATGTTACGTTTGCCACTTTAGCATTCCGTTCCCCCATTTTACTTTTACGCCATTAGTCCTGATAATAATCCGTCAAACAATTCTAGGCAAATAGAATCAATTGAGATGACTTATGCAAGAACTCAACAACCGCTCGATTATTCGGCTGTTTATTAATTACAATACTTTAAATTTGTATGATAAATTCTCAATATATATAAAATACTACAAACTCGTTATTGGCCTTCGTTACTCAGTCAAAGAGCAACAGCGGTAAAGAACAACAGAACGCTCCGGCGGCAAAGTGTGTTGACTCTAACTCTCTGACATTTCCGCAACTTTAAACCAGTTTTTTTTAATATTTAGAAAAACTTTCTTAAAGCATAGTGAAAAGCTTTCTCGCAATAAGTTATTTCAACTAACATTTTTTTGATGACCGTCCCACTTTTCGAAGTTGTCGAAACCTGGTTTTCGTTCAGATTAAACTTGTTATTGGAAAGCAATGAACATATTACTTTTTTAAACAAAGTACGTTGATTGTAGCCATCACTTATATACTAAGAATACCATACAAATTTCAGGCATTTTTAACTACAAACGACCAAATAATCGTGAGTTTAAAAATAATCTTGAGTTTAAAAAGGAAAACTGATTAGCTGCCTCAAGATGAATGGGAAGGTAGAATTTGTTTTATTTTTTAGACTTTTTTTATTGATAAATGTTTTCGAGTGGACAATACTTTTACGCCGTCTCGAGCGCTTGTCGAGTTCTTGCATTTGACACCGCAATTGTCGAAAATAAAAGTTTGAGCATGCACGCAATATTTGTTGTTGCATCTACAATATTTGTTGTTTGAATAATAAACAATAGTTGTGTCATGGAGATTTTCTACTATATTTAGTCAATGGCCAAAGAATATCACTTGATTTAACGAAAAATCCAAATCTTTGTCAAAAATCTGCCTTAAGGTGCTACGTTTTTACTGATGACAAATTCGCTAGGAGAGGGTAGAATTTTGTAGAATGGCATCCAATACTAGTGAACAATATTTTCTTTTTCCCTATATTATCTATATTTTTAAACTGTTTCTTAATTAACACTCCCATTATAAATATTTCTTTTTATAATGGTTACCTTGGTTATCCGCGTGTGCACTACTTGTCCCAACATCATGGAGATATGTTTCTCTTCTGGGCGGTATGCTTGATGGCATTCCTGTGAAAAAATAAAAATTGTGCCTGCATTTCTAGTGTTCAAAAATGTATTAGAAGTATTCAATGATATATGATAGTGAATCGCTGTTAAGTGAAAATGGCGAACACATTTTATGGGTATTAGTTAAACTAATACATTAGCGTAGGTTGAAAAAATATTTCCAGCAATCGACTTATAATAGAAAAAACTTTCAGATCCTTATGAGTTGAATATACTATAAAGTTTTTCGTGAACACAATTAATATCTTCTACCTCTTCAAACTAGTTGGAAATGGAAAAAATTTAATTTAGGCATGAAATATATACCATGTGTAAAATGAATTCTTTTAAATAAATTACACTTGTATTAACTGTTGTATTGTATTTTAATTGTATTAACAAATTAATATCCCCTAAAGTAATATTCACCTTTTTCGAGAATGTGGCATCTCAGCTCTTCATTCTAATATTGTCCTTTTTCAGCAATAGAATAACAATTTATTTCACCGAATTTGATACGAGAAATTCAAAGGAAATAGAAGTAAAGTGGCAAAAAATTTTTTGAACAATTGTTGGTTTCGGATATACAGGGTGATTCTTTTATCTTAAGGCATCGGAATATCTGAAGAAATACACGAGCCCGTAACAATTTACCCGACACTCCAACCCCGGGGCGGGATTTTTAAGGGAACTCTAAAATTTCAAATCAAAAAACTTTTTTTATTGCAGATTTAGATTCTTCATAAAAATCTGTAACTTTTGTTCAAAGACTGTCTTGCGATTCGCAACAAAATGCGCTGCACTGCTGAAAAATGACACTGTTGATTGTTCAAGCAATGCGCTTCCAAACGAAAAATTCAGAAGAAAAATGGTCGGTTTCTTTAAAACTGTGATTCGTTTAATCTCTATTTGTTGTCGACTTTGGCTTGTCAGCGTCAAGGCATACTTTCTAAATTACTTTCGGCCATGCTGCAGTGTGAGGATCTACAAATTTCACGCACGTGTCGTTTCAGCTGTTTGATATTGAAGGCATGATTTTCCCAACGCTACTGCTTCATTGTAGATCACACATTCTTTATGGGATTCGCATCTGGGGATTGTGATGGCCGGTTCAGGACAGCGCTCCTATTTTCTTCTTGCCACTGGCTGCGCAGGCGGCTGCGGTTTTTTAGGTTGTTGTCTTCCTAAAGCATCCATTCTTCATTTTTCTGCAGACTTTATCCTAACCATCTGATAGATCTTAAGCGTCCTTTCGGGTTCAGATTTCCAGTGAACAGGTGTATTACGCCACAACCCAGCTTGCAAAAGCAACCCCAATCAGTGAACTTGGCCGGATGCATAACGCTGATTTGGGGGATCATCATATAATTCTCATATTTCGCGGTCAAATGCGTCCGCACTCCTGTTTGGCAAATCATCAATGTTTTCTACCTCCTCATGATCAACGTTCTCTAGACAGGTTACGATCACGCGCTTCCTTTTAATATTACTGAATCTAATAATAATAAAATTCAGATATTATTCAGAGCCGCTCTTAACTCAAATGCTAATATTCGAAAAAAAACTTGTGACTTCGAAATGTCTCAAAACAGGTCATCACAAACTACATGGCAATGATTTTCAGAACCGAGTGACATTTTGACAATAGGCGCTTCAGCAAATATAAGGGAACCCGAGTTCCTTTTTTTTTCAGTCTGGTTATCAGAAGAGTCGTCTTTTTCCTTCCACGTTACGGTTAATCGAGATAATTTGCATAATTAAAGTCTCGAAAACCCACGCTCGTAGCGCAAAGTTAAACGTTAGCTTCTTTGGTCCCTGCATTTTTGGTGTGGAGTAATTGGAAAACAACCTATCGGTTCATATTTTCCTGATGAAAATTTTGAATTAAATTAAATTTTCTTTAAATTCAAATAAATACTGTAAATTCACGGTTTTTTAGCGCATTGTTCGGCAACCGCACGTGAATTACTTAATCGTTAACTCAACGGTCACTAGATCGGCAGAAGAGGTTCGATAAATTGGGCCGCCAGATCGCCAGACCTTGCGCCGCCAGATTTATTTTCGTGCGGTTATTTAAAGAATCTAGTTCATGCAGATTTGTGAAATTTTTTGGAGAAAATGATACCGCAAATCAGGAGTGCTTGCAAACAAATACCGCCAGACACACTCCGCAGTTGTGTGCCAACTTTCGAAGCACGTACTAACAAGTGCATCGAAGTGAGAGGACACCATTTTGAGCAGTTTATGTCAAATTTTTATCGGAAATAAGCACCCCGATTGGGATTGACTGCTCAAATACCAAAAGTCAAAATGAGAAGCTTGCGTTTTAAAAATAAAATGATGCTGTCTAATTTTTATTCTCAGCTTTAACCTCCTTCCCAGGTAGGTAGAAAGGGTGTTGAAAATGTAATTGATTACAATTAAATAGCTTTCCTGAAAAAAATCAGCACGTCTTTTTTATTTTTGTTTGGAAACGCATTTCTTGAACTGTCCACAATATCATATTTCGCCAATGCAGCGCTATTTGGCGCAAATAAGAAAAAAAGATTTTCAGATAAAACTTACGTATTTTTGTATGAAAAATCCTAATCTGCAATAAGAAATATAGGTTATAATTTGAAATTTTAAAGTAACATGCATAAATTTGATTTTTTCCATAATCAATACGCTTGCGCGGGCAAAAGATGATAACCAATTTCAAAATAAGCTTTCACAGAATGTTCATATCATTGGAAACTAACAACACTTTGCTATTAGAAATTAATAGCACGTAATTTACTTTTTTCGACCTAACCTATTGTACTTATAATAACCTAGATTGTGAACATTTTTTCTAAAAAGAAATTTTAAGCTTTTTATTAATTAACATTTGTTTTATCCACTTTTATTTGTATTGGGTTACCTTGACGATTTGCATTAATCTTCAAGCCTCAAAACGCATTTTCTATACCGAAACTAAAACTTCGATAAAAAACGTAAATTTTGAGGAAAAAAATTAATTCTCAACAAAATAGTTCAATTATCATTTAAAGGGATATACATTTAATGAAAGAAAAACAAATGATCAAGAACTAGTTTAACTCTCACACACGCAATTGAGTGTTCAATAAAAAATATAAATTCTTAATCAAAAATTTACTTTCTAATATTTTTATCCAGAAATATGAAATTTCTACTAAAACAGCTGAATTTTTGAATCGAAAAGACAAATTTAAAAAAAAAATTGAATTCTCATCCCAACAAGATTTAAGTTTCACTTATCAAAACCAAACTATAAATTTTAATCGAAAAGTAAATTTTTTAAAATTATCTAACAAAAATTGCATAGCTATATTTTTAGCAAAAAATTATTTTGAAGAAGAAAAAAGAATTTTTAACAATAAATAAAATGAAATTTGATTTTAAGTTTGAAAAATACGCTTTCAACAAAAAATAATTAATGTTCGACAAAATTGTTAAATTTTCAATCAAAGAAAATTTTCAGGCACTATATTAGAATCTCCCAAAACCTTACAAAAATAATGTAACTGGAATCGAGGTATTTTAAACATTTATCAACATTTATTATACTAATGATGACAAATATTAAATTACATAAACTTGAAGTAAATAACAAATTTTTCTTACTTAATCAAAAGAAATTACAATTCAATCTTTAGGTAATTTAATATTGTTAAAAAATCAGATAATAACTTATTATGTATTCATAACGTGAAAAGCATTAAACATATAAATCTAGAAATTAATTACAGATTTCCATTTTACAACATCAGAATCATTTTAAAATTATGTAATTGAAATAAGTGTGCTTCAATGTAAATAAACTTTTTTTATTCAAATTATATCCAATATTTGATTATATAACCTTCGAAGAAATAATCAATTAATGTCAACTAATTTTAATAAACTAAATGTTAAACCTTCTTGAATTGAATAGTTTGAAAAAATTATTTAGCTAATACTAACTATTTGTTACACAATATGAGAATCATTTAATTATAACTATCATTAAATCATTCAAATAATTTTTGCCTAATGTATTTTTTCAACTTTGAGCTTTCATTTCTTAAAATTCGATTTATTAGTAACATTTTTAACTGATTCCAGAAATCATAATTTTTAAAAGAATCAATAGATAATAGTTAATAACATTAAAAATCTAATAATGAATATACCTAATATTGCATTACATAATCTGAAAGGAAATAACCAATTCATGTTGCTTAATTGAAAACACCTTAAATTGAATCTTAATGTAATTTCATATTGTTATTGAAATTAATCAGCTAAAATTAATTAAATAGTACATAACATAAAAAGCCTGAAGCAATTACTTTCCTTGAGAAAATCAAATGATTATTGATATTATTTTTTTTTAAATTTAAATTTCTGAATATTTTTATTTCTTTTGACATAATTTCAAAAAGTGCAAGTTTTAACAGAATTATTTAATAAATTTTCGATCAGAAAAAAAATCAATAAACCGTTATTTTCATTGAAAATTTAAATAATTTAAAGCTTTAAACAATTATTTGCCTTTAAACATATAAACAATTTTCACTTTTAATATTTTTTGAATTTGAACATGTCTTTGTTCAAGTTAAATTGATTATAAGCATTAACTAATTCTAGAAAATACAAATTTTAGTAGAATCTATTAGAAAAAATAATTTTAATGGAGATATTTACAAAAAAAACAAATGTTATTATAGAAATAATCCCCAATATTTAATTAAATAACCTTAATGAAAATACTGAATTTATGTGGCTTAATTGAAAACAATTTAAATTCCATTTTTTGAAAAAAATTAACCAGTCAATAGTGAGTTACTCAGTTCATATTATAAAAAGTAGTAATAAATTATTTTCATAGAAACCTCAAAATAATTTTTACCCTATAATAATAATAAATATAATTAATACATTTATTTTCTCAGTTAAAAAACATTTTACTTGAATTTTTATGCAATTTAATATTGTGAAAAAAATTATTCAATCAAAAATAATTAAGCAATAAATAACATAAAAAGCATTAAATATATTATTTTCAATGAATAATTTAAATAATTTTTATTTTAGATATTTTTTTCTTAATTTGTACTTTCCTTACTGTTAATGAGGTTAAGTAATCAACTAATAACTAATTAGTCAGTTTAGAAGATAAAAAAGGATAACAAAATTATTTTCCTTAAAAAATATAAATGATTCTTATTATATACTTTACTTGAAACTCAAAATTGCATTTCTAGAAAATTTCATTTATTGTTTAAGTTCACCTTTTAAACTAATTACAGGAAAAATTTAAATATATTTGCAAGTAATTTCAAAAAATGAATTCAGATAGTCACACGTTTTACACAGATTTTTAAAAAAATCAAAAATAATTCAAAAAGGTTTCAGTATTGACAAGAGACTTTATAATATTTTTAGACAGTTTTAGAGATTTTAAAGAATGCAAGCGAGTTATTAAGAAGATATTTAAAAAGATTGTAATGAATTTGAAATTTTTAAAAAGATTTTAAGAGATTTATGAAATTTTAAAGGATTTTAAATTAATTTTAGTCAATTTCGATAAAATTCGAAATATTTAAAACGATTGTGGAGGAGTTAAAGAAATTTAAAAAAATCAGAGGAGTTTAAGGATTTTAATAAACCTTACAGGATTTCTCGGAAGGATCGCAGTCTATGATAATTTTTTTTCCCCTGTACCTTCTAAGGTGCAAAAATAATCGCATGACATCCTTAAAAACACACTTTAAAGAAATAGCGTAAAAATTTCAAATGTTCACTGCCAGCATTCACATCAAAGCAACATAACCTCAATTATGGCACATTATATTCTTTTTTGATCGATTGTCCAAATCGCACACTTCCCAAATTACCAACAATAATTCAAAAAATGGCTTTTGTAACTGAAAAGCAATTCGATATCACGATTTCTCACTTAATTTCATCTAAAAAAAATTAATTATAGTGAAATTCGTATGTAATCAATGCTTGGCACTCCACCAAGTGGTAAGGCCTTTTAGATTTCGACGTTACCGATCAAGGTTGACGTAATGTCAGAATACACAATTGAAGAAATGAAAGCAAACTTTAGTTAGTAGACACAAAGGGCCCTCTGATTACCGGTACATAAAATTCATAGATTCTAGTTTATAATATAACACTGAGGTGGCGCTGCGAACTTGTAGATATAGCAAATAGTATGTTTTGGAATATATACGTATTTATATTCGCCCTATGTTGTAGTTTGACTCCATAAAATATCCCATAATTAAACTTAAAAGGATGAAATAAGTAGCCACTGAAGTAAAACTCAACAACTCAACAACGTGTGATCGACGGGTCAGCTGGTCAGTAAGTGATTGTCAAGCGATGCTTGAGTAGAGAGGTGACGCTACAACGAGGAGTAGAGATACTTGTGTGGAGTGGGAAAGCAGAGAAAGGCGGGAGCTTGGAGTAGTAAGATTAAAGAGTGCAACTCACTCGTGCGCTAGGTGTTACAGTGTAACTGACAAACGAGATCCTTACTCTACTAACAAGTGGTACAGATCGCCTAGATTGTAGTGCAATACCGAACGCTATGAGCGCTGTGCACGTTACCCCTAGATAGAATACTACAGTAATTGAAGTAGATATAATACAGTCTGTCAAGTTAAAGCGTGGGTGGCTTTACTCGCAGTCGGTAAGGTGTATCGACATGATTTTGGTGTCAAAATATTAAGAAGAGCTCCCTC
>NC_046658.1:164777687-164783269 GCF_010883055.1 Belonocnema kinseyi | reverse complement strand
GCTCGACACCTTGACAAATGTAATTCCATGTAGAAACATGCGTTTAAATAAAATATTTTACCAAAAAAGTTACCCACGCTTTAACTTGACAGACTGTATAGTCGATTCCTACTATACAACATTACTAACAAGATTGAGGTTAGCACTTTTCACATGTTCAGATAAGATCAGTGCAGATAAAGGTTTATCTTTATTATATCTTATATTTATATTATATTTATATTATTTTACATTTATATCGTATGTTTTTCATCACAAAAGTGCTGTATCAATATGAATTATATTATTTAATTAAATAATTGAGCGAGACAAAGAAACGAAGAATCGTGCTTGTTTTCTAGTGTACTTGAAATGTATAGATATACTGTTACATTATTATATATTTACCAATAGAATCGAGGATAAGTGTCGAAGCAAGGAACAGAATTTCGAAAGTTTTTTTGCACTGCAAAAATATTCGCGTCGTATATGAATGTCCGTTAATCACTATCTCATTCGACATCCTAAATTTAAGCCTAGAGACAAACATTCATTTAATGATAAAATTTCATGTAGGTTTTATTGTGTATTTCTTCGTATACTTGTAGGTCATAGCACAAATGACGACATATGAAAAAGTATTTCAATATACCCATACTCTAGAAAATAAGATCATTATTGGTACAACGTTACCTTTTCCAAGGTTTCAATTGTTGCACACGTTTATATATGTATTTGTGTATAATCGCTTTTTTATTTTTTCAATAATGAACCAAATTCAAATTTGTTTCAAATCACAATTTATATAGAAGGTATATTAGGAAATTGTTTGTTTTCTTTCACGTTTAATAAGGCGTCAAGAAGAAAAAATGCAAATTCAGCTTAAAACAATTATTGTTTATTTATAATCAAGGTGTGAAGTCTAATTTGTAATTGAAATGTATTTCGTGAAATTTCGTAAAATTATACTATTTGAAAAAAAATTCCGTTATTTTAACCAAATCAATATTTTTTAAATGATAATTTCATGTTTGTTCACGAAACTTTCCAAAAGAATTATATACAAAAAATCATCCGTCTTAAATTTGCGACAGGTTAAACATCAATTATCTCAAAATAAGAATTTTTATTCTTGTATTTGCAGCCTTGAACATAGATGCACATCTAGGGAAAGTTCATTATTTCAAGAATGAATTTAGTCTCATATAAAGAGTTATGAAGTTTTGTTCCGAACTCTAATCCACAGCATCACCTATCTAAAGAACTTTGTTGCTCTCCTCTATCTCCTTTAAATAAATAGTAATAAGAAAATAAATTACAATAACATTGATATTTGACAAAAGTTATTAGTGACTTGAAATAAAACTAATAGTTCGTATAGCAATAACTAATTTTTAGGTTAGACATGACCCTCCTGACATTCTAACTTACGCTGGGATGTACAGACCATGACCGACACCTGACCCAACGTCTGTTTGTCACCTCGCTGACAAGCATAGCTTCTGATTCGCTTAACACCAGTAGCAAAGAAAAAGCATTAAGACAAACGCATGAAAACTTCATAGCCTGCAAATAACAAGTTTGAACGGACCTAGGGCGCGCGACTGCTGGATATCTTTTTTTTTTGCGCACAGATCTCTTAAAATTAAAGTTGAAAGCATCGAGAACTGTATTTTTGTTATTATGAATTCTCTTTCTAAAGCTCCTGCGGCTTTAACGCGCATATTTTTATCTTGTATCTAGTTCTTCGCACTCCATTTTGTCGAAACTTTTCGACATTATTTTCAACCCTATTATATCAAATGCATATTAGTTTATATTTATTTATGTACTTTGGCAAAAGATTGCTAGTAGTGTTATTGTCTTATTTTTCTATTATAAAAAAGCGCATATTCTTTAAAAAAGTCCAACATTTTATTGCAACCTGCTTCGTTTTTCCAAAATATCAATTTTTTTTATTTCAAATGTAATTTCACACAATTAAAACAAAAAATGCACCAAAATAATAGGATTCCCATTTTTTCAAATTGTAAAGAAGAACTTGAAGGGAAACAAATTGAGGTTTTGGAAATACATTTCAGGATTATTTTCTCAACGCTTTGAAATATTATATGAATCTTGGTCGACCCGTGAACTAGGTATTAGAATTTTTGTAAGGTTAGGTTCGACACGTTAGGTGTAGTCACTTGCTTGATTGCCAGGTGCTCTGTCGTTGGACCAAGAAAAAGGATTGGCTGGATTCCAGAATGCAATAATACTAATTAAACGACCATGAATCTAAAGCGTCAGACTCTTCATCCATTAGGACTTTCTCTCATGACTTTTAAATTATTAAACATCGTCAGTTGTTACCTGACATCTAACCGTACACCGAAAAAATATCTAACTATATTAGTTCAATAACAAGAATTTTATCGGTTTGAATAGAGAACCGATGCTATAGCAATACCGAATTACATCGATTGAGTAAGTATTTAAATAAAGCAGTTCTGCATGTAATACTCGCATCATTCACAAGTTGAATATCAACTGTTCTAAAGAATCGAAACAGATACTGTTCCACTTTTGTATCGGGTACGTAACAAAATTTGAACCACAGTGCGTCGATATAGATATACACGCTATGCTTCGCTCCGTTCGACTCTGGTGGTTTGAATGACGACGAACAGCGAGGATCCAACGAATCTGTAAAGTTTAAATTTGATAGCACGCGAGATTTTATATTTAAATAGTTATTCTTTAATTTTTTCCAACACATATTGTCCGGTGCCTCAACTCAGCGCAATGTTCACGCGAAGCTCCTACGTTACAGGTTCGTTGGATCCTCGCTGTTCGTCGTCATTCGAACCAACAGAGTCGAACGGAGCGAAGCATAGCGAGTATATCTATATCGACGCACTGTGCTTTTATACTCAAACCGATAAAGTTACAAAATAAAAAAAGAGATCCAGTTCGACATTTTACCTACTGAGTTCCAATTTATGCGGCTCAAGACTGTCGGCTGAACCAATAGATAAACCCTAAATGTCTCTTTGGGACTTTTTCCTGTGTGGACGTGGTGCTTCGTTCTCTTACCACTCACCTTGTGACCACTGGTTCTTTTGTTTTTGTTAATTATTAACTCCTTAGTCTATTTAAAAAAGTTAATTTATGTGTTTGTGCGTTTGTAACATTTTCCTGTTCAACATACCATCAAGAGTAAAGTACCTTGTGAACCTTGAGTAAAGTTTTATGAAAAGCAAAGTTCAATGATACTCTTTAATAGCCCTCCCTTCTATAGCCCTCCCAAGAACTGACGCCGCGCTGCAGGTAGGTGTAACAGGATCTGCGCGAGGTACGCGGGGTGTCCGATTGTCACTCAGGCGAGCAGTGACCGTCAGCCCCAAAATCAGCGCTACAGAAGCGTTTCATTGCACTTATTTTTATGAAAGTACATTTTTTGGTATTAAAAACACGAGAATACCATATAAAGTGTATTTTTTCCCGTACTTGTGATGCACTAACTGACCTATTATTAAAACTTCTATGACCCATCAGCACATTCTGTCACTGTCGTAACAATTTCAATTAGGAGCATTTCATTACATATCAAAACATACCAATACAGGTTTAAAGTTTTGTATCATCATTATTTTCCTGTCCTCATGTTGAAGAATTCTTCAAATGTTTAATTATAAACCTAAAATCAGGATTATGAAATAGAATACGGAGGATCCAATGTCAGTGTTGAAAATGATACATTTTTCACATGTCACAAAACTTTCTATTTGAAGATTTTGGCCAAGGGTCAGTCAAATAGTTTTCAGGACTCCTACCTTACGGAGCTGAGTTGGAATATGGCTCTGAACTGTCCTAGCCTTACTACTAATAAGATGGAACCTCCCTAATTGACTGAAGTTTGTTGGGACGGACGTTACAACTACAATCTCCAAAACATGACGAATTTCTACTTACCTTCGCCATGATTTCGACTCGAAAATTAAACTTATATCATAAAGTTGATGGGTAAACGTACAATATTAACAATGAATATTACAAGCTATAAAATAGCATTGGAAAGGACGGGAACTTAAATTGACAAAAGGCATGCACGTGGTAAATGTGAAGGTCCAGTTTCGGGCGACGAATGGGGACTAGGTTTTCAGAATGATAGGAGAATGAATCATCTCAAGGTAAAATAATTGCGATAAACTATGCACGTAAGGAAACTAGATATTTTATGTGTGTCTGAAACAAAGAAAAGGGGTTACGAAAGTAGAGACATAGAAAACGTGGTGTTAAAAGGCGGATTTTAAATATGGTCAGGAGTAGATAGTGAACCACATGGTATGCAAGAAGTAGGTCTGATTTTGAAAGAATGAGCGAAGTAGCATCTTGGAGATCATGATTTTGTATTTCTTAGACTGCTGTGGGCTAGAATGAAAGTAGGAATTAGAAGATTACACAGGCCCACAAAAAAAACAAAAGTGTCTGTGCAATTGACCAGACCTATATATTTTATGTATTTTTCGACGCTGAATCCGAATTTGCAATAAAAAAGTAGGGTCCAGCTACTTTTTTATGGGGTTTTGCTCGAAAAACCTCATTTTTTACGGTTTTTTCATGGTTTTTTTTCAATAAAAAAAATAAAGAAAAATTTTATTTTTTTGACTTCAGAATCGAATTCTACGGGAAAAAATACATCGAAAACCATCTTTTGATTTTTTTTTACAAAAATTTCAACCCACCATACGGCGATGAAAAGGCAGAAAATCGCGAAAATTGAAAATTTGCTTCAAATTTGATTAAAATGACATTAAAATCAAGTTTTACGATTTGAAACCGATCTATAAACATTGAAAATACTTTACTGGAGGTTTTTGAGGTCGCCGATCACGAATTTTAAGTCATTTTTTTCAAAAAACAACTCCTAGTCGGCGTAAGTGGACAATAAACGTGATAAATTGATATTTTTTTCAAAAAATCGATGTTTTGGATACTGTTCTGGAGGTCTTAGACTACATGAATCACAAAACTAGAACTTTTTTCGACCCTTGATCATAAAGTAAGACTTAGAACCTATATATAGCGATATTCATGAACTCCATTATAATATTTTTAGCTTCTTTTAAGAAGTGCCTTAGAGTTTTAATGGGTTAATCAATTGAGTTTGTAGAATTTTCGCTAATACTTCGCAACTACGATAGTGAGATGTTGGATACTAGATATTGGCGATATCTATTTTTATTTTTGTCTTCCAAAAAAATATTTTAAATAAAGTTTTAAAGTGTTTTACGCTTACGCATACGTTTCTCGACAAATGGCTGGCGTAAAGGATTTCTGACACGCTTTTGACCTCTTTCTGAAGATGTTTCTCTCTTCATCATACAGCAGTAATCTGCCAACGTATTTATACCCCATCGTCCTTGAAATCTGCGTTCAAATTCCTTCAAGCCTTTGTGAAACATTTCTCCTTGCTCTTCACTAAAGTCCCCGTTGTTCTGAGGAAATTGATCAATATATGAATCAAGGAAATGAAGCTTCAAGTTCATTAGGCAGCCCAGTTTTTCAAAGTTGCGTACCATTTTTTTACAATAGTTTTGTAATTTACGTCTTTAGTGTTA